>NC_074704.1:27620822-27848322 GCF_029448725.1 Salvelinus fontinalis | reverse complement strand
GAGCGACCTGTCAGGTAGGACGCAATCCAAGCGTGGGCCGCGCCGGAGATGCCCAGCTCGGAGAGGGTGGAGAGGAGGCTTTGATGGTTCACAGTATCAAAGGCAGCCGATAGGTCTAGAAGGATGAGAGCAGAGGAGAGAGAGTTAGCTTTAGCAGTGCGGAGCGCCTCCGTGACACAGAGAAGAGCAGTCTCAGTTGAATGACTAGTCTTGAAACCTGACTGATTTGGATCAAGAAGGTCATTCTGAGAGAGATAGCAGGAGAGCTGGCCAAGGACGGCACGTTCAAGAGTTTTGGAGAGAAAAGAAAGAAGGGATACTGGTCTGTAGTTGTTGACATCGGAGGGATCGAGTGTAGGTTTTTTCATAAGGGGTGCAACTCTCGCTCTCTTGAAGACGGAAGGGACGTAGCCAGCGGTCAAGGATGAGTTGATGAGCGAGGTGAGGTAAGGGAGAAGGTCTCCGGAAATGGTCTGGAGAAGAGAGGAGGGGATAGGGTCAAGCGGGCAGGTTGTTGGGCGGCCGGCCGTCACAAGACGCGAGATTTCATCTGGAGAGAGAGGGGAGAAAGAGGTCAAAGCACAGGGTAGGGCAGTGTGAGCAGAACCAGCGGTGTCGTTTGACTTAGCAAACGAGGATCGGATGTCGTCGACCTTCTTTTCAAAATGGTTGACGAAGTCATCAGCAGAGAGGGAGGAGGGGGGAGGAGGGGGAGGAGGATTCAGGAGGGAGGAGAAGGTGGCAAAGAGCTTCCTAGGGTTAGAGGCAGATGCTTGGAATTTAGAGTGGTAGAAATTGGCTTTAGCAGCAGAGACAGAAGAGGAGAATGTAGAGAGGAGGGAGTGAAAGGATGCCAGGTCCGCAGGGAGGCGAGTTTTCCTCCATTTCCGCTCGGCTGCCCGGAGCCCTGTTCTGTGAGCTCGCAATGAGTCGTCGAGCCACGGAGCAGGAGGGGAGGACCGAGCCGGCCTGGAGGATAGGGGACATAGAGAGTCAAAGGATGCAGAAAGGGAGGAGAGGAGGGTTGAGGAGGCAGAATCAGGAGATAGGTTGGAGAAGGTTTGAGCAGAGGGAAGAGATGATAGGATGGAAGAGGAGAGAGTAGCGGGGGAGAGAGAGCGAAGGTTGGGACGGCGCGATACCATCCGAGTAGGGGCAGTGTGGGAAGTGTTGGATGAGAGCGAGAGGGAAAAGGATACAAGGTAGTGGTCGGAGACTTGGAGGGGAGTTGCAATGAGATTAGTGGAAGAACAGCATCTAGTAAAGATGAGGTCAAGCGTATTGCCTGCCTTGTGAGTAGGGGGGGAAGGTGAGAGGGTGAGGTCAAAAGAGGAGAGGAGTGGAAAGGAGGCAGAGAGGAATGAGTCAAAGGTAGACGTGGGGAGGTTAAAGTCACCCAGAACTGTGAGAGGTGAGCCATCCTCAGGAAAGGAACTTATCAGGGCGTCAAGCTCATTGATGAACTCTCCAAGGGAACCTGGAGGGCGATAAATGATAAGGATGTTAAGCTTGAAAGGGCTGGTAACTGTGACAGCATGGAATTCAAAGGAGGCGATAGACAGATGGGTCAGGGGAGAGAGAGAATGTCCACTTGGGAGAGATGAGGATCCCAGTGCCACCACCCCGCTGACCAGAAGCTCTCGGGGTGTGCGAGAACACGTGGGCAGACGAGGAGAGAGCAGTAGGAGTAGCAGTGTTATCAGTGATAATCCATGTTTCCGTCAGTGCCAAGAAGTCGAGGGACTGGAGGGAAGCATAGGCTGAGATGAACTCTGCCTTGTTGGCCGCAGATCGGCAGTTCCAGAGGCTGCCTGAGACCTGGAACTCCACGTGGGTCGTGCGCGCTGGGACCACCAGGTTAGAGTAGCAGCGGCCACGCGGTGTGAAGCGTTTGTATGGTCTGTGCAGAGAGGAGAGAACAGGGATAGACAGACACATAGTTGACAGGCTACAGAAGAGGCTACGCTAATGCAAAGGAGATTGGAATGACAAGTGGACTACACGTCTCGAATGTTCAGAAAGTTAAGCTTACGTTGCAAAAAATCTTATTGACTAAAATGATATAGTACTGCTGGCTGGTGAAATAGGCTAGCTAGCAGTGGCTGTGTTGTTGACTTTGTTTGAAAGTGTAGCTGGCTAGGTAACCTCGACAATTACTCTAGACTACACAATTATCTTGGATACAAAGGCGGCTATGTAGCCAGCTAAGAACAAACAAATCAAACTGTTGTACTGTAATGAAATGAAATGTAAAACTACCTGTGGAGCAAAGCGGAATGCAACTACTCACTCCAACCCGGAAGTGCGTATCGTAGAGGGAGAGGCAATAGAAGTGTTGTTTCTTGTATTATTGTCTTTTGTGTCTTTAGAGGACTGCTTCACCTTAATGTCCCCTTTCCCCCCTTTCCCTTTTCTTCTGTCCTTATTTTGTCCCACTTTGTCCCTTCTTTGTCCCTTCTTCTCTTCTGCCAACTAGACACTCCTTGTTAGCTAGCTAGCTTCTTCCAGGAATGTCCCTAGCAACTGCCTAGCAACAGGTAAACAACTTAGGTAGCTAAGAAAACGGTATAATTTTATGAAATTTTTTTTACTTTTTCAAAAGCCTTTCTTTGTTTGCTGCTTGTTTGGTCTCCTATTCAGTTTGCAGTTTTCTTTAGATTTTTTTCCGATGTACTTTACTCTAAAAAAACATTTAAATTTCAATATTTGTATATTTGTGCTAGAGGTCATTTTGCAGGGCTCTGGCAGTGTAGCTCCTTGCACAAAGGCGGAGGTAGCGGTCTTGCTGCTGGGTTGTTGCCCTCCTACGGCCTCCTCCACGTCTCCTGATGTACTGGCCTGTCTCCTGGTAGCGCCTCCATGCTCTGGACACTACGCTGACAGACACAGCAAATCTTTTTGCCACAGCTCGCATTGATGTGCCATCCTGGATGAACTGCACTACCTGAGCCACTTGTGTGGGTTGTAGACTCCGTCTCATGCTACCACTAGAGTGAGAGCACCGCCAGCATTCAAAAGTGACCAAAACATCAGCCAGGAAGCATAGGAACTGAGAAGTGGTCTGTGGTCACCACCTGCAGAATCACTCCTTTTTTGGGGGTGTCTTGCTAATTGCCTATAATTTCCACCTTTTGTCTATTCCATTTGCACAACAGCATGTGAAATTTATTGTCAATCAGTGTTGCTTCCTAAGTGGACAGTTTGATTTCACAGAAGTGTGATTGACTTGGAGTTACATTGTGTTGTTTAAGTGTTCCCTTTATTTTTTTGAGCAGTGTATATACATGCATATACATACATACATACATACATACATACATACATACATACATATACATATATATATACATATACATACACACATATACATATATACATACATACATATATACATATACACATAATATCCTGCGACGAGGTGGAGACGAAAGGTATGTTATGATTCCCTAGCACAGTTCCCACACACCCTTAACTTAACCTTTAACTCTTAAGCCTAAAATAGCATTTTAACAAATTCAGGCTAAAATTATAAGGGCATTCTGGTCACTAAGGTAGGAAAACATCTATACGCTCATGCACAAACACCTGTGAACGAGCAATTAAAATACATGTGCAAACCCGAAGCCATCTCTTCCACATTAAGCCAGGCTCAGCTACATCATAAATGTCGGTTATAACGATAGCCACCCACTTAACAAATACTAAAACAATGTCCTAACACCTAGTTAATCCGAAATAACTGCTGCTGTTTATGCATTACAATGTGTGACTCTAGTGTATGAGTGTGTACTTACTATATGTGTGTATACTGTTCCTGTACTGTCCTACAGGGAAGCTTCATGGACCCATGTCTGTGGGTTGTGTGGCTGGTGACGGCCAGTCTTACATCCTATTCTGTGACTTCTTTGATCGGGTCATTGAGTCCTACCAAAACCACAAGATGAGCAAGTTACAGGAGAGCGACTTTAATCACGACAACTTAAAGGTACTGTAGCGTGGACACGGAGTCTGGTCTTATAAGTGTATCTCCATTTCACATAAAAAATGTAAAATATTGTTAAAAAAAAGTTTTATTTGAAGGGTTCTTCATAATCCCAACTACAACGTTTCATGCTTTTATGAAAAAGTTAACATTTGTCACATATTGCTTGGACTATTCACACGATTTCAGTGTGCCACACACTTCATAACAGACTTCTACCAAAAACTGTTGATAGATGTTATGTCAAGATCTCAGTCATGTTTATGACAATTACAGTGGCTTGCAAAAGTATTCACCCCCCTTGGCATTATTCCTATTTAGTTCCCTTGTTCCCTTTGTATCATTTGATTTACACAACATGCCTACCACTTTGAAGATGCAATTTTTTTGTTGTTGTGTGAAACAAACAAGAAATTAGACAAAAAATGAAAAATTGAGCGAGCATGACTATTCACCCCACGCCAAAGTCAATACTTTGTAGAGCCACCTTTTGCAGCAGTTACAGCTGTAAGTCTCTTGGGGTATGTCTCTATAAGCTTGGCACATCTTGCTTCTGGGATTTTTGCCCATTCAAGGCAAAACTGCTCCAGCTTCTTCAAGTTGGATGGGTTCCGCTGGTGTACTTTAAGTCATACCACAGATTCTAAATTGGATTTAGGTCTGGGCTTTGACTAGGCCATTCCAAGACATTTAAATGTGTACCCTTAAAACACTTGAGTGTTGCTATAGCAGTATGCTTGGGTTCATTGTCCTGCTGGAAGGTGAACCACCGTCCCAGTCTCAAATCACTGGAAGACTGGTCAGAATTGAAGAAATGATGGATGGCGCTAAATACAGGAAATTCTTGAGGGAAACCTGTTTCAGTTTCCCAGTCCCTGCTGATGAAAAACCTTCCCACAGCACGATGTTGCCACCACCATGCTTCACTGTGGGGATGGTGTTCTCGGGGTGATGAGAGATGTTGGGTTTGCGTCAGACATCGCGTTTTCTTGATGGCCAAAAAGCTCAATTTTAGTCTCATCTAACCTGAGTACCTTCTTCCATATGTTTGGGGAGTCTCCCACATGCCTTTTGGCGACCACCAAATGTGTTTGCTTATTTTTTTCTGACCAGTCTTCCGTAAAGCCCAGCTCTGTTGAGTGTACGGCTTAAAGTGGTCCTATGGACAGATACTCCAATCTCCGCTGTGGAGCTTTGCAGCCCCTTCAGGTTTATCTTTGGTCGCTTTGTTGCCTCTGATTAATGCCCTCCTTGCCTGGTCTGTGAATTTGGTGGGCAGCCCTCTCTTGGCAGGGTTGTTGTGGTGCCATATTCTTTCCATTTTATAATCATGGATTGAAATGGTGCTCCATGGGATGTTCAAAGTTTCGGATATTTTTTTGTAACCCAACCCTGTCCTGTACTTCTCCACAACTTTGTCCCTGACCCGTTTGGAGAGCTCCTTGGTCTTCGTGGTGCCGCTTGCTTAGTGGTGTTACAGACTCTGGGGCCTTTCAGAACAGGTGTATTTGTACTGAGATCATGTGACAGATCATGTGACACTCAGATTGCAGACAGGTGGACTTTATTTAACTAATTGTGACTTCTGAAGGTAATTGGTTGCACCAGATCGTATTTAGGGGCTTCATAGCAAAGGGGGTGAATACATATGCACGCACCACTTTTCCGTTTTTTATTTTGTGGAATTTGAAACATGTAATTCTTTTTCCATTTCCCTTCACCAATTTGAACTAAGTCCATTACAGGAAATCCAAATAAAAATCAATTTCAATTACAGTTTGTAATGCCAGAAAATAGTAAAAACGCCAAGGGGGATGCATACTTTTGCAAGGCACTGTATGTAAGGCATTGTGGCATAACATTCCAATAGTGTTACCCAGTACATCCGTATCAGATGTGTTAATAATTTAAATGTGTTTAAATGCATTTATGGCTCGCTTTGTCCTTCGCTCTCTCTCTGTGTGTGTGTGGCTGGCTGATTAATGTATACTCTCTCTCTGTGTGTGTGTGAGGGTGTGTGTGTGTGTGTGTGTGTGTGTGTGTGTCTGTGTGTGTGTGTAGGGAGGTGATGATTTTGACCGTGATTACGCCTTGAGCTGCGAGGTGAGTGTGGTGCGCGGTGTGGATGACTTCGGCTTTCCGACACACTGCAGCCGGGGAGAACGTAGACAGCTCTTCATGCTGGCCAAGAAAGGTACTGTGTGCTCTGATCTACAGTAACAACAATAGCACAAATATTACATACAGCGCAGGTTTGATGTCAATTCCAATGAAATTATTGAATTCAGTCATGAAGTGGATAATTTACTTGGAATTAAATTCACATTTTTAAATCTTCAAGTTTTGGAATTGAATTAAATTGGAATTGTAAAAACGTTATCTTTGAAATTGAAATTCAATATTCCTACATTTCCCAGTTAATGGAATTAATGCACAGAGTATCAAAAATGTACTGTATGATTTGTTTTTAGTAATTTCAACCTCTATTCCTATATTTACAGTATAGCTAAATTAGACATAAATTAGAATTAGAATTGTTGGGGATAATATTGAATTGGGAATTAAATTACTGGAATTGACCAAACATTGGAATTCAGAGGATTTGAATTTTCTCTTAATTCAAAGACTGACCTGGAATTTGAATTGAATTAAATGGAGTTTACAGGGAGCAAGAACTGAATTAAAATGTAATTTGTGGAATTGACCCCAACTCTGATACAGCGTGATACTTTATCCTCAACGGCAATTAAAACAAAATGTAATTGAGCTCATTAACTCCAGCAGTTTAAGTTGATATGTTTTAGGCTATTCATTTACATTTAAAAGAATAACAGTGAATATGAGGGCTGCTATCAATTTTAATAATCTTGAGGACACCAAGCAAAAGCAATCAATGCTCCTTCTCACATTGTCAACGTCGTTTGTATAGGTGGCAGGGAAGTCAGGCGCAGGAGAGTAAATGAAGTGTAGATGGAGACTTGTAATAAATGTCCATGACATGCTCCAAACACGAGAAATATACATACATCAAATAAAAATGGGTACGAGGACCCGTCGCGCACCTATACACCAATAAAACAACACTTGACATAAAACAATCTCTGACAAACACATGAAGGGAAAGAGGGTTAAATACACAACAGGTAATGAATGGGATTGACAACAGGTGTGTGGGAAGACAAGACAAAACCAATGGAAAATGAAAAATGGATCGATGATGGCTAGAAGGCCGGTGAAGTCGACCGCCGAACACCGCCCGGACAAGGAGAGGCACCGACTTCGGCAGAAGTCGTGACACACATAGTAGTTTCAAGTAACATTGTAATGGTACATGGAGTCAGAAGGAGGATACACTAATTCAGGGGTGCACAGCTCAAGGCTGGTTTTTCGCTTCACCAAATTGATGTTACTGAATGGCCCAAATAGAAATCAGACACTAGCTAAAAAGCAAGGACAAAAATCTGCTGAACTGCTGTCATCGAAGAAGGTAGCAGAGCATCCCTGCACTAACCAATCAGACCTATAGCAAACATGATTGATTGACACTTCTTTCAGCTCTGGACCAATTGGCAGAGGAGTTGCCAGGGAAGCTGTACTCAAGGGCAGAACTGTCACATGACAAAGAAGACAAGGGAGTGACCGTGGGAGCCCCTTCCCTTTCCCAGTTGAGGAACGGGGTGGCCCGTGACTGGCCTGACTCCAGAGCTGTATGGTCAGTGCTACTCTTTAAGTGCCACTGACATGTTCCCTTCTTTACAACCTAAATAATTCATTGTGTGTGTTGTTGGCCTTTTTATGCACTAAGATTCTTTGTGCAATGAAAAAAATACGTAAATATGATGTCATGTTCACACGTTAATGTTGCAATAACTGCTCTCGGGTCTGTTTTGCCTTTTAGTCCACAGTAGTTGTAAACTGGAAGGAGAAGTAACACAACTGCTCTACGGCCTGTTTTGCCATTAACACAGTTCGTTACTAATCTAGTGGAGAAGTGAGGCAGTGCGCTCTTCTTGTAAGTATAGGAGTAAATCCTCATGAATATCTGTTTAAATACACCCCATAGTATTCAAAGCATTTTAAAGAAGCACCAAAAAAATACCATGGTGTCACAAACCCAGCTGACTCTGTAGCTCGACCCAGGTCCTGTGGTTAATCAATATGACTCAAACAGTACAACCAAAAGTTAGATGGTGCCTTTTCACGGTGGGCCTTCTATAACAGATTAAAGCTATGTTTCCAGCAAAACAGCAGGACACCCACTTGTTTTAGTATATGGCTGAGGGACGAGGCTATATCCAACTACTCTCCCGTTCATAGACAGCGCTCTAGATGCAAGGACTGGCCTTGTAACTCCATTGAACAATGCTACTGTTGTGATGACCATTACCACTCTGCAGGATCAGTAAAGACGGGACCCTGGCGGTATGGGTCAACATTGACGACCACCTCAGATTGGTGACCACGCGAGATGACGCCAACATCGCAGAGGCCTTCCAATGTATCTGTGTCAATATCCTTAAGGTTGGTGCCCTCGGAAGACACAGATCCTGAATGCATGATTACCTCAAAGTGGAACTGACAGCATTTTAGCACCATGAAATCGTATTCAGATCAGTTCATATACACCGAGGACGAATATGAGTTTTTTTAAGCGAGCACTTTTTTATTGTTGTTTTTATTGTAATAATATTGTTGCATATCAATACAGGGACATTCCGGTGAATACAATGAAAAAAATTCAATAATAGAACACCAGGCGAACCCCCCGCCCCCCCCCAAAAAAAAGAATATTTCAAGACATCATTAATATGTGACAAGACAATGAGACATTAACAGACACTCCGAGACATGACTTCTAATCATTTGTCCAACTTAAGTTTCACAAGTTTCAGGGATTTTTACAATTGTAACAGTTCAATGAAAAAAAACTAGAAAGTAAGGAATTTTTCCACCACATTTACATTTGTGAATATAATATTTGGCCAAGAGATTAATAATGTTAATAAAATAGTTATGAACGGAATAACAAGGATATGTATAATGCCATTTAACATCAAAAGGTAAACATAGGTAATTCTAGAGATTTTATACACAACCATTCATGAAAGTGTAACGGATGTGAAATGGATAGCTGGTTAGCGGTGGGGCGCGCTAATAGCCTTTCAATCGGTGACGTCACTTGCTCTGAGACCTTGAAGTAGTGGTTCCCCTTGCTCTGCAAGGGCCGCGGCTTTTGTGGAGCGATGGGTAACGATGCTTCGTGGGTGACTGTTGTTGATGTGTGCAGAGGGTCCCTGGTTCGGGCGCGGGGACGGACTAAAGTTATACTGTTACAAAAGCACTTAGACATGGTCATTTACAAGTTTTTCATGAATTATTTACATGTTTGGGAATTACGTATACTAAGGCATTTGTGAAAATGCTATAGCAACATTGAGTGGGAACGCGGCCGTGAGCTTGGACTATGAAGACACACTGCAGTAAATACAACCTAATAAAAACATCTGTATCATCCAGGACCAGTCTACGTAAACCGATGCGCCAAAGCCAATCCGATCTAGTCTGACCATTTTACTCGCCCTAGCAGAGCTGGTTAGGCGCTTCACATGTTATCTAGAGCGTTCGTGACTAACTATTACAACAGATTGTTATAACTAAATCAATATAAACCACAGTTTGTCGTTTCAAATGGAAACAAATGAGTCATAGTTGGAAGAACAAGCAAGGAGGTTGGCAGAGACAAGCTAGCGAGATCCTATTCACGCACTCCAGCATATTTTCTTTAGGGAACGCATAGCCTGCGAATTGCAATAACGCAATTCGCCTTTGCACCCCGGCCCTTCTACACAACGCAATTTGAAAAATAAATCGGCCAAAATCCATCTCGTTCCATCTTCTCCCACTGCCTGCTACTGGGCTTCCTTTAACTACCATTTGGTAATGAGTGTAAACGCCAAGCGGATGCCTCACATTTATACATCAAGGGAAATATATCTGTCTCATTGTTCTAGCTGTGTTATTACTTTCTTCGCCCGTTTACTGACACCGATCATATTGAGCGGATATTGCGCATTCGTAAATTCATCAGCTATTCTGCGCTCTGGGACATAGACGAGAGCACTCTGAAATCGGAGTAGATAAAATAGCCAAAGTGAATTTGCGAACGCAAGAGATAAGTTAACTGAATAACAGTCGTTCAAGTTCTTGCTAACTAGCCAAATGATACCTGCATCTCTAGCTGTGTATAGGCACCGAAAAACGATACGGAGGGGAAAAAGTCCGTCACTCACTCCTCCAATGACATTACATCCTCCTAGCAGCTAGCTAGCTATCTAGCTAACGTTAGACTCCGTAATTTAAGTGTTGGTCCCATGTTTCATCAGCTGAAATAAAAGATGCCAGGAATGTTCCATAGCTCAAAAAGCTTATTTGTCTCAGATTTTGTGCACACATTTCTTTACATCCCTGTTAGTGAGCATTTCTCCTTTGCCAAGACAATCCATCCACCTAACAGGTATGGCATATTAAGAAGCTGATTAAATAGCATGATCATTACACAGGTGCACCTTGTGTGAGGGACAATAAAAGGCCACTAAAATGTGCAGTTTGTCACACAATACAATGCCACATATGTCTCAAGTTGCTGACTGCAGGAATGTCCACCAGAGCAGTTGCTGGAGAATTTAATTGACAGTTTTAGAGAATTTGGCAGTACATCCAACCGGCCTCACAACCGCAGACCACGTGTAACCATGCCAGCCCAGGACCTCCATAAGCAGGGACACATCGACAGCCACCCTCGAAGCATCGTTACCCATCGCTCCACAAAAGCCGCGGCCCTTGCAGAGCAAGGGGAACAACTACTTCAAGGTCTCAGAGCGAGTGACGTCACCGATTGAAAGGCTATTAGCGCGCACCCTGCTAACTAGCTAGCCATTTTACATCAGTTACACCAGCCTAATCTCGGGAGTTGATAGGCTTGAAGTCATAAACAGCGCAATGCTTGAAGCACAGCGAAGAGCTGCTGGCAAATGTACTAAAGTGCTGTTTGAATGAATGCTTACGAGCATGCTGCTGCCTACCACCGCTCAGTCAGACTGCTCTATCAAATATCAAATCATAGACTTCATTCTAACATAATAACACACAGAAATACGAACCTTAGGTCATTAATATGGTCAAATCCGGAAACTATAATTTCGAAAATAAAATGTTTATTCTTTCAGTGAAATACGGAACCGTTCCGTATTTTATCTAACGGGTGGCATCCATAAGTCTAAATATTGCTGTTACATTGCACAACCTTCAATGTTATGTCATAATTACGTAAAATTCTGGAAAATTAGTTTGCAACGAGCCAAGCGGTCCAAACTGTTGCATATACCCTGACTCTGCGTGCAATGAACGCAAGAGAAGTGACACAATTTCCCTAGTTTAATATTGCCTGCTAACATGAATTTCTTTTAACTAAATATGCAGGTTTAAAAATCTATACTTCTGTGTATTGATTTTAAGAAAGGCATTGATGTTTATGGTTAGGTACATTCGTGCAACGATTATGATTTTTTCGCAAATGCGCTTTTGTTAAATCATCCCCTCGTTTGGCGAAGTTGGCTATGATTTAATGATAAATTAACAGGCACCGCGTCGATTATATGCAACGCAAGACAAGCTAGATAAACTAGTAATATCATCAACCGTGTGTAGTTAACTAGTGATTATGTTAAGATTGTTTTTTATAAGATACATTTAATGCTAGCTAGAACCTTACCTTGGCTCCTTGCTGAACTCGCATAACAGGTAGTCAGCCTGTCACGCAGTCTCCTCGTGGAGTGCAATGTAATCGGCCATAATCGGTGTCCAAAAATGCAGATTATCGATTGTTATGAAAACTTGAAATCGTCCCTAATTAAAATCGGCCATTCGTCTTCCGATTAATCGGTCGACCTCTAGCATGGATGTCCAATCCAAACTTCTGTGGTGGTGAAAAAAACAAGTCTATTAATAGAAATGTAATGGGGCAAAGCTAATGAGCTATGACCATCTCTTGTTGTCCAGTTGGAGGCGCTGTACAAAAAGCTGAGGCACCCATTCATCTGGAAGCAGCAGCTTGGATGGGTAGTGAGCTCTCCAGCAGATGTGGGGACCGGCCTGAGGGCTAGCGTTCGTGTCAAGCTGCAACACCTGCCCAGACACAAACGCCTGGAAGACGTCCTCAAGAGACTGCGCCTCCGCATGGACAACACCGGTAATGCAGATGGACGGGCTGAAATTATTTTAGTGAAAACTAATTTGAGTAAAACATAAATCCATTCTGAATTTCAGCGCTTCCTTGGCACATTTGACAGGGTTTTTGTACAATTGGCATTGGTAAAACATATATAGGTCATGAATCATTCTTCTAGATATTCTGATTAGTATAACTCTAGGTGTAATATACACTATATATACACAAAAGTATGTGGACGTCCCTTCAAATTAGTGGATGCGGCTATTTCAGCTACACCCATTGCTGACAGGTGTATAAAATCGAGCACATAACCATGCAATCTCCATAGACAAACAGGAGAAGGGGCTTACTGAAGAGCTCAGTGACTTTCAACGTGGCACCCCCAAAGAATGGCACCTGTCCAACATATCAGTTCGTCAAATTTCAGCCCTGCTAGAGCTGCCCCAGTCAACCAAGTGCTGTTATTGTGAAGTGGAAACATCTTGGCGCAACAGAAAAAACGCGAAGTGGTAGGCCACACAAGCTCACAGAACGGGACCGCCGAGTGCTGAAGCGCATAAAAATTGTCTGTCCTCAGTTGCAACACTACCGAGTTCCAAACTGCCTATGGAAGCAACTTCAGCACAAGAACTGTTCGTCGGGAGCTTCATGAAATGGGTTTCCATTGCTGAGCAGTCGCACACAAGCCTATGATCACCATGCGCAATAACAAGCGTCGGCTGGAGTTGTGTAAAGCTTGCTGCCATTGGACTCTGGAGCAGTGGAAACATGTTCTCTAGAGTAATGAGTCACACTTCACCATCTGGCAGCCCGACGGACAAATCTGGGTTTTCGGATGCCAGGAGAACTCTACCTGCACAAATGCATAGTGTCAAATGTAAAGTTTGGTAGAGGAGGAATAATGGTCTTGGGCTGTTTTTCATGTTTCAGACGAGGCTCCGTAGTTCCAGTGAGGAAATCTTAATGCTACAGCATACAATGACATTCTAGAACGATTCTGTGCTTCCTACTTTGTGGCAACAGTTTGGGGAAGGCCCTTTCCTGTTCTAGCTTGACAACGCCCCCATGCACAAAGTGAGGTCCATACAGAAATGTTTTGTCGCGATCGGCGTGGAAGAACTTGACTGGCCTGCACAGAGCCCTGATTTCAACCCCATCGAACACCTTTGGGATGAATTTTAACGCCGACAGTGAGCCAGGCCTAATTACCCAGCATCAGTGCCCAACCTCACAAATTCTCTTGTGGGTGAATGGAAGCAAGTCCCTGCAGCAATGTTCCAACATCTAGTGGAAAGCCTACCCAGAAGAGTAGAGGCTGTTATAGCTGCAAAGGGGGGGACCAACTCCACATCAATGCCCACGATTTTGGAATAAAATGTTTGACGAACAGGTGTCCACATACTTTTAGTCATGTATTGTATAATGTGTGTGTATATAGTATCTATATATGCTATAAGTTAGTTACTTTAAATTATTTTAGTTTTTTACAAGGATAAAAAATTATAACATATATACACTGTTATAATTTCCTCCAAATTGACAAGGAAGTCCTTACATACCTTACTTTAATATGGTCGAAATAACTGAAGTTTCTTACCTCTTTCTCCTTAGACTGCAGTGAGGTGTATAACATCAGTAATGCCCAGACAATCGGCTTGGACGAGGTGGGGTTCACGCAGCTAGTGGTGGACGGGGTCAAGCTGCTCATCCGCATGGAGAAGAGGTTAGAGGGTGAAGAGAAAATCGATGATCTGGTGCCTTTACAGAAGTAGAGCTGAGGAAGATGGGAGGGAAAGGCACTCCTGTCCTAATCAACACAAACTTCACATTTTAGTAGTTTGACTGGGAGCGTGCTATTGTAATACTGTACAGGGCTTTTGCGAGAATGACATATCTTGAGTTTTTCTAAAACCAACAATGTTTTAACAGCTATGTTAATGTTGATTGTACTGTGTTCTAATTAAATTAACACTGTGACATAGGTACAAAGACTTATTGCGTCAATATTGCATAAAAAAAGTAAAATACTTTTCAAAAGTTCAAAATGATGCTTATGTGCTGTATATAAATACTGTTTGACTTAAAATATTTTTGCATAATTTCACCTGTTTGCTTTCAGTATGAAGTTTGCCATGGCCACACACATTAGGATAATCACCAGCCACAGAGCAATATATATTTCTAGACAAGTTACAAAAGCTCTTTCCAGGATGTATCATTCCTCCATGTTACTCGGGTTATGTTAAACCGATTGGCTGTGAAGCCATGGTTACTCACACAAAATTGAATAGTAAATACTGGTAAACAAAATAACAAATGACACCAGACATTTGCTTGAGACTCCTTTCAAGTAAGCTTTAATATTGTGCACGAGTGAGACTGAATCTAGATGACTCGAGCTTTCCTCGCATGTATGTTGTGGTAGGAGGGGTTTAGGTGTGGGGGGCGGGGTTAATGGAGATGAAAGGGGCGAGGCATCATTTACATTTCTTTAACACTTTCTGCTTCTCCGCTACACTTGATCTGGTAAGGCAACACAATAGACATCCTCTCTGGAAGTTGTACCGCTAACAATTAGGAATATGCATTTTTATCCCGCATGCACTACCCCCTCCAACCCTCCCTGCTCCCATAGTGCCACAGAAAGTCAGCGGTGGAGATTTCTCGCTCAGCCTCCAGATGGGCTCAGCTTTTAACGATGTTTTCATTTTTTTTTTTTGACCACTCGCCTTTGCTTTTTCCTTTCTATTGTTTGGTTTGAAATGAGGAAATAAAATGTCTGCATTCTGTTTCCATTCTCTGCGCTGCGTTATTAAAGGGTGCGTTCTAGGCCCATCTCTCATCTTTACAGTAATACAACACGGAATACCATTGCACAGTTGACCCTCATTACTTTTCATACAAAATAACAAGTAGAAACGTACCAGCACTAGTGGTTATTTTACGTACTCATCGCAATCACTAATTACAAAGGGGAAAAACCTAAAACAAAAATAAAAATGTGCGAAACTAGTTATATCCTATTTTTTTTCTCATACAGGTGAATGCCTCAAATACCAAGCAGCACATTAAAAAGGCATAATGTGGTGGAATAAATACAATATATTTAGCAAGAAAATAAAATTGAGCACAAAACAAGTCAGACAGGTGTCGCACAGTAACTACCAGTTAACTGCAGTTTAGAAGGGAGTAAGGGAAACAGAGGGATATAGTCACTAGCGAGGTCAAACTGCTTGTGCTTGGGAATCACTTCGCGTGAACCCTTCAGGCTTTGGGCATTCTCAAGCAGAACATGAGATATTTGAGGCAGTTAGAATAATTGATGTCACTTCCTGACCTAGAATGGTGGCCGGTGCATTTACGCTACTAAAAGACCATGAATAGTGTTTTGAATGGGTAGTTATGTCCCAATATTTGTTAGAAGAGCATTTGATTATTCATCTGAGCGCAATGTCAGCGAATATTTGCAACACCGTGTTTAAGACTGCATAAAGCGGACTTTATGAGAGCGGGCTTTTAATTGAGTGCAACTGAACAATTTGTGGTCCTGTTAGTCTACACTGTATATTTGGGTTCTCAAAGATAATAAAAAGACACGGTTCGTCAAATCTGACTTAGCCAACATAAGATCCCTTATGTAAACTCTATGCAATAAACAGAACATTTTAACCTGCAGTGCTAACCTTATCATTCAGCTAAGCTACATGAAAAAGGATTGTGAGAATGGCCAAAATAGTGCATTAGGAGGAATGACTTGATTAGGGCTTTGGGATGTGTAGAGTTTTGCTTTTTCAACACAGATCACGTCACTCGATCTCTCCTGTATTGGGAAAGGAACTTATTATCCATGAAAAGTAAAAAATAAACTCGTTTTTTTCCTTATCCTCGTGAGAATAAAAAAATGTTTTTTTCTCCCTTCTAAACATTAGACTTCAGTGGAGGCAAATCATCTACAAATATGTCAACAAGAAGGAAAGAACGCCAAATGAAAAGAAAAAAAATACAGTATGACACATTTAAACACTTTCTGTACAGAACCTCAAGACTATACAATACCTGCAGACATTATGCTGAAGAGTCCTGTTTTATACAACTCCATGAACAATACAACAAAACATTCTCTACTTTATTTTATACATGTGGAAAAAGTACCTTTGCAGTCTTTTATTTCAACCCCCTTTAAATGGTAGTTTAGTAATGGAACTGAAATGTTGCGGGCCATCGATACAAATGTTTTTCTATTATTGCAATAATGGTCAGTTCTCACCTCTCGTTTTTAATCAACGATTCTGTAATACAGGGGTTTGCCTTGGGGGAGGGAAAATGGGAGTGTATTTTGTGTCGTTTCACCAAGCAATATGGCAGTAGCCTCGAATAGCGGTAAACTCAATAGTGCGGCTGACTCTCTTGGGCCCGACACTTGGGGGCGCCCGCAAACTCAAGAAACGCCAGGATTATGTCCTCTGCCCTCTCCGCTTTCAATGCTGTATGTTAATTCTCTTTAGTTTGTTTAGTCTTCTCAAAAGTCACTTTCACAGCTTGAGCTCGTTGGCCACTTTGGACGCGATATTCTTGAAGGCGATGGACGTGCCTGAGATCCGCTTGAAGCGCACTCCGTTGAGTGAGAGGCGTGGCAGCTTGCACACCTCCATCTCCCATTGGACCAGACTGTCCTGGCGGGAGTCGCCGTGCACGCAGAAGAGCATGAAGCGCTCGCGCTGCTCGTAGTCGCAGTTGTTGGCATCCAGGACCTTCCGGATCTCGCGCATCATGTCGCCGGGCTCCATGGATGAGGTAGTCTTCATGCTCCACGTGAAGCGCAGTGAACGCGGTTTGGAGTCCCGGGAACCGTCCTCCTTGGGTTCCCCTGACGCGCTCCTGGAGAGGAACAGAACACAGGCAATAGTGTTAATTGAATGGGAGATAAGTAGGTAGACGCAAAACCCCAAAAAGTCAGTGAGGTGCTGACCATTAAAAAAAAAAAAAAAAAAGTCATACGACGTGGTTGGGAGTATATAGAGCGTGCGACTATTTATTTTTCAAAGATGGAACGGGGGCATAATAGAGGATAAAAGGTCACGCACAGAACTTATATAACCCATGTGTTTGGGACCTCGTAAGACTGACAACTGAATGACTCAAATATATTTCATTCAAAGATTACGCACATATGACTTATTTCCGCGTAACACACACTCAGATCGGACACTTCTAGACAGTTTAAACACACACATGGCCCACCAAGGTCTAGCAAGAGCACGGTATTCAGGGTCACGCATCTTAGGCACAAAATGCGCAGACACCACCGCTGTGTGACAGAGGGCATGGGGACAAAGTACACACATAACACAACACGGCAACAAAGAACAGCACAACAAGAGTGAACCGGTGACATTCTCTTTGGATCCTGAGACTAGTAGTGACCCTCATTGACATGCCATGCTTTCATTTCGAGGTGGTCGTCACTTTTTCTGCGGGCGGCTGTGTCGATGCCTCACCTTGGCGGGTCTGTACTGCCACTGGCCTCTCCTTCAACCGTGGCCCTTTGGGAAGCAATCAGAGGTCAGAGTTCAACAGAGCAGTAGAAGGGGTCGTCAGTGTACACACAGACGATGGGATGTGTGAACGTGAAAAGGAAGCGGGTGGGATGGCGTCAAACCTATGAACACACACGGCCACGCGACTCAACTCGCTCTGGGGAGGCAACTGGCGAGGACTGCCAAAAAAAACAACATGACACGTATATTGGCAAGCGAGCTAAAAACGGAGGATGATACAATGTGGAAATCATGTGAACGGAGAGAGAGATGGATGATAGAAGTCATCTACAGTACACAACACTCAAACCAAAAGGACGAAACAAGAAGAAGTCGGGAAAGTGAGTGCAGGGGTCTGCAAACTCCCAAGGCATCACAGGCAAGGCATCTCAGGAGCCTCAATCTCACTCTGTTAGTGGTGCAGGGTCAGATATGGGGGGGTGGATAATGCGGAGCGGATGTAGTGCCCCGGCACAGTGGATTTTGGGTGGGGAGGGGTTAGGGAAGGGGGGCTGGCACCAGGGCATGAATGATTGCATGTCATTGAAGAGGGCTTGGAATTGCGATGAAGAGAGGGTGTGGAGGTGAGTCATTGTGGGGGGGGGTATAGACATGGTAACCATTCTGTGTGCTCATACCTCTGGCCAACCCTGAAAGACATAGTTCTAAAAAAAATAAAAAAATAAAAATGAAAGTAATAAATGTTAAAATAAATTGTTATTTTTTTTGTTGAGTGTAACTATGGATGGAAATGGAAAGACAGAAAAGGGTGTTGTGGGAAATGTTGTTCAATGACTTTCTCATAATGTGGCAGGCATGTACGATCAAATGGTGATGGGTCCACTGTGTCAGCAAATCGATCCCAATTTTTCATTAAGAAATTATGTGCTTAAATACACGTTACATATGCTTTTCAGCAATAACCCTAATTTCACTATGGGCCGATTGAAGGCACTAAGAACCAACTAGTTCATACTGGTTGGTTGATAACCAGTTCATACCTACTACACATGGAAAGTCTGATTGATAATTGCGCTCAACAAACTAGAAGAACAAAAACAAAACATTTCATCTTAAATAAAATTGATTGCACATTGATTGCTACAGTAGCATACGATGAGTGTATAGAACCTTTCAGTTATGCAGCCAGGCTGCAGTGTGATAGGTTAGTTTGTCATGCCCTAAGGGTGGAGCCCCAGGCTGGTGATGAAAAGCAGGCTCATTTTACCCAGTGCCCTTGACTGACTGCAGCACGGTCACAGATACTGCAGACTCCGCACTCTCTCTGTGTGTGTGTGTGTGTGTGTGTGTGTGTGTGTGTGTGTGTGTGTGTGTGTGTGTGTGTGTGCGTGCGTAAGAGAGAGCGACTGCGTGCATTTATGTACGCGTGTCTGTGCCTTTGCGTGTGGTCCTGCAAGTGTGTGAGCATATCTTTAAGCAGCCCACATCTCTCTCAGACCAGAGACTGCTCACCGCAGGGGAATAGGGCCTGGACACGACATCTGTGGGCTTAGCGCTCCGGGGTTAAGTTTCCCCTAGGAACAGATCTATGATCAGCTTTCCCTCCCCCCAATCCTAACCTCAACCATTAAGTGGGAAATGCTAAACTGATCCAAGATCAGTGTCTAAGGTCAACTTCACCTGATGCAGGACAGAGAAAGAGGAACCCAACCACACACTATTATCCCTCTCCCCGCTCAAAGCAGCCTTGTGCCTTACATGGTACCCGAGTAAAGAACTAGATATATTGACTAGTACAAAATGTGCAGCTGTTACTTTCAATATCAGATGCAAACGCTGGGTAAATATGGCCCGAAGGAAGGGAAACATGAGACATGATATGTGGCAAGGTTGGGGTCAATTCCATTTCAATAATGTCAATTCGGGAACTAAATTGTAATTGCAGTTTACTTGCTGAATTGAAATAGACTTGACCATAGTCCTGCAGTTGAGTATTGTAAATATCAGACCTGAGTCAAATACATTGTCAGATACTTTTAAATAATGGAGATGTGCCCGGTACAATGGAACCTATAGAATGGGCCCAAAATTGCCATCTCTGCTCAGCCCTGCACGCAGTTGTGGATAAATCAAGCACACCTAAAATACCTCAGGGTAGGCCATATGACTATTTGTCCCAGGTTTGGCAAACATATCGGTATGGTGCATTTTCCGCCCGTTTCCACTGACCTGCGGACAAACTTAGAGGTGATCTTGCTGATGATGCCCGTGGAGGTGCCCCTGCGCGCCTGGGACAGAGCCCCCGTGTCGTGGGAGAGTGTGGGCGAGGCGGGCGGACCGTTGTAGGTGGCCGAGCGGCGGTCGCGAAGTTGGGCCCCGTGGAAGGTGGAGCGGCTGGAGGAGCCGCGGGGGAAGCGAGTGCGGTCAGGCGGCGTGGCGGCCGTGCTGCTGCTGATGCTGTGCGCCGACGGCGAGGCCGTGGGAGGGCTGCGGAGGGAGAGGGGAAGAATAGGTGGAGGGAAAGAGGAAGTAGAAAGAAGATTATAGATTAGAAATATCACCTATTTCTTCCCTCACCTAATATCAAGACATTAGTAGTAATAGAACATTATACAAATAAAGTTACATCTCTGACTTTTAGGAAATAGTATCGTAGGGCAACGAAAAAACATGGACGTCCTAACAAGTAATTTCTCACAGTTCCTCAATCCTCCATTGTCTTATACCCTTGCTCAACTCTAAATTTACCCCTACCTTTAGGCACTTCATTTGACCTACAGTGAGGGAAAAAAGTATTTGATCCCCTGCTGATTTTGTACGTTTGCCCACTGACAAAAAAATGATCAGTCTATAATTTTAATGGTAGGTTTATTTGAACAGTGAAAGACAGAATAACAACAAAAAAATCCAGAAAAACGCATGTCAAAAATGTTATAAATTGATTTGCATTTTAATGCAACCTCCCGGTGGCGCAGTGGTCTAGGGCACTGCATCGCAGTGCTAGCTGCGCCACCAGAGTCTCTGGGTTCGCGTTCAGGCTAGGCTGGGTTGGCGCCCAGGCTCTGTCGCAGCCGGCCGCAACCTGGAGGTCCGTGGGGCGACGCACAATTGGCATAGCGTCATTTGATCTCAACGAGCTGAGATTAGGAGCACACTCTTAAAGGGAGTGCTCCTAATCTCAGTTTCTTACCTGTATAAAAGACACCTGTCCACAGAAGCAATCAATCAATCAATCAGATTCCAAACTCTCCACCATGGCCAAGACCAAAGAGCTCTCCAAGGATGTCAGGGACAAGATTGTAGACCTACACAAGGCTGGAATGGGCTACAAGACCATTGCCAAGCAGCTTGGTGAGAAGGTGACAACAGTTGGTGCGATTATTCGCAAATGAAAGAAACACAAAAGAACTGTCACTCTCTCTCGGCCTGGGGCTCCATGCAAGATCTCACCTCGTGGAGTTGCAATGATCATGAGAATGGTGAGAAATCAGCCCAGAACTACACGGGATGATCTTGTCAATGATCTCAAGGCAGCTGGGACCATAGTCACCAAGAAAAAAAAATTGGTAACACACTATGCCGTGAAGGACTGAAATTTTGCAGCGCCCGCAAGGTCCCCCTGCTCAAGAAAGCACATATACATGCCCGTCTGAAGTTTGCCAATGAACATCTGAATGATTCAGAGGACAACTGGGTGAAAGTGTTGTGGTCAGATGAGACCAAAATGTTCTTTGGCATCAACTCAACTCGCTGTGTTTGGAGGAGGAACGCTGCCTATGACCCCAAGAAACCATCCTCACCGTCAAACATGGAGGTGGAAACATTATGCTTTGGGGGAGTTTTTCTGCTAAGGGGACAGGACAACTTCACCGCATCAAAGGGACGATGAACGGGGCCATGTACCGTCAAATCTTGGGTGAAAACCTCCTTCCCTCAGCCAGGGTATTGAAAATGGGTCGTGGATGGGTATTCCAGCATGACAATGACCCAAAACACACGGCCAAGGCAACAAAGGAGTGGCTCAAGAAGAAGCACATTAAGGTCCTGGAGTGGCCTAGCCAGTCTCCAGACCTTAATCCCATAGAAAATCTGTAGAGGGAGCTGAAGGTTCGACTTTCCAAACGTCAGCCTCGAAACCTTAATGACTTGAAGAAGATCTGCAAAGAGGAGTGGGACAAAATCCCTCCTGAGATGTGTGCAAACCTGGTGGCCAACTACAAGAAACGTCTGACCTCTGATTGCCAACAAGGGTTTTGCCACCAAGTACTAAGTCATGTTTTGCAGAGGGGTCAAATACTTATTTCCCTCATTAAAATGCAAATCAATTTATAACATTTTTGACATGTGTTTTTACAGATTTTTACAAATTACAGACTGATCATTTCTTTGTCAGTGGGCAAACTCAGCAGGGGATCAAATACTTTTTTCCCTCACTGTATATACTAGGCGGTGTCAGAGGAAGGCCCCAAAAATTGTCAGACTCCAGTCACCCAAGTCATAGACTGTTCTCTGCTACCGCACGGCAAGCGGTAACGGAGCACCAAGTCTCGGACCAAAAGGCTCCTTAACAGCTTCTACCCCCCAAGCCATAAGACTGCTGAACAACTAAACTAATCAAATGGCGACCGGACTATTTACATTGATCTCCCCTCTTTGGTTTTACACTGCTGCTACTCGCTGTTTGTTATCTATGCATAGTCACTTTACAAATGACCTCGACTAACCTGTACATTGACTCGGTACCAGTACCCCCTGTATATAGCCTCATTATTGTTATGTAAATGTGTTGTTACCTTGTGATTTTTTTTACTTTAGTTTATTTAGTAAATATCTTCTTAACTCTATTTATTGAACTGCATTGCTGGTTAAGGGCTTGTAAGTAAGCATTTCACTTTAAGGTGAAATACCTGTCGTATTCGGCGTATGTGAGAAATAAAATATGATTCGATTTTTTGATTTAGATAGGGTAGGTATTCATATAACTTGGGCCCCTTCCTATTTGGGACTTGAGCCCCTCTCACTCTCTCTAGCCCCCTAGCTCACCCCTTGTACTCTGCGTTGTCGTCTATGGGAGGCAGTGGGGACTTGATGGGGTGGCCCGACGCCGACATGGACTTGACGTGACGCGGACGGGTGGAAGGGACAGCTGAGGCTGCCCCTGACGACGGCGAGGAGCCACTGGCCGAGCCTGACATCTCAGTCAGACTGAGAGAAAGACAGCGAAAGACCGAGAGCGAGAGCAGGATGGTGAGAGAAATAAGGCGAAAGAAAGGGGTAGAGAGAGGACAAGAGCAGGGAGAGGGTCAGTTCTAGAGTCACACTCCAACGCCTATGTATTTAGGGAGGTAAACATTGTCAACAGCAATCAAAGTTGCAAACGTTATCAACAGGAATCATCCCCATCGCTCTCCTCACCTGCTGTCCTTGCCATTGGGAATGGCCGTGTAGTGATCTGTGCTCGACCGCTCACACACGTACGTGTTCCTCCTGGTCATAGCGTTGCTGTTCTGTGGGTCACACACACACACACACACACACACACAGACACACAGACACACAGACACAGCCTTCAATAACTTTTTCACAATGTAGACTATTTCTGTTCTGACAGTCCCACAAAACAAAAACAATAATGGAAGCTAAGCATCTAGTGACTAGTTATGAGTCTAGTCTGACGGGTTCTAAATTGCTTTGGGAACGACTAACTTTCCTGTACATTTTGGGATAGAAAACTACTTTGTGCCAGTCATCCCCTGCTTATTTGGAGGCAGAAACTGCTGAAACCGTAGCCCTCTGAATATTATAAAACAGATCCTGCATAGCATTTTGACCCCCAAGAGGGCACTTTGATCCCTCACCCCTGAGGCGGTGGATGACTTCTTCCTCTCCTGTGCCACCAGCGGCGAGGTGGGCACGTCGGCCTTGGAACCGGCCGTGCCAAGCTTGTGGGCGGCATCGCTCTTGTCGCTCTCCACGCTGTTGGCCTGCGCCCGCTTGGTGTAGGACATAGACGGGGGGATAGAGGGCGCCACTGAGGAGCCACAGAGCAATGACATGACAGTACGGACTTTATTCTTTTTTTTATTTTTTTATTTAACAAGGAAGTCCCGTTGTGGTTTCCGCAGAGTTAGGGAAAATATAATTTAACTTCAGTCAATGCAGAACATTTATATAATAATGACAGTTGAACAGTTGAAACTACATTTGCATGTTTTATTGACTGGCATCCACCTAAAATTCCTACTGGTGTTAAGTAATTAAACATGTCCATTGGATGTACTATAGTAGGCCACATGTAAAGAAAGCTCTGCTTGCACATGTTGCACACTGTTCAAGTGGAAAGGTTACTTCCTTAGGCTAATCAGTTCAACTTAAAGGGATATTTCAGGATTCTGCCATCTACTTCCCCAGAGTCAGATGAACTCGTTCCGTTTGAAGGAAGTTGCCAATTGTTAACTACCGTTTAGCACAATGACTGGAAGTCTATAGAGCCCCACAGTGGAGGTGTCATAATACCCATAACACCCAGTAGTCAAACAGGGAAATGATTCCACCCCCCCCCCCCCCCCCCCCACCACAATTCATTTTTTACCACAGGGAATTTTAGAAACAATGTGACGTTTTTGATTACGATGTAAATTGCTCTCGGACAAGATGACTTATCAATATATTCCATTTACTCTCAGATTCGAAAATACTCATTAGCATCAAAGTAGACATCATGCAAGACTACAAATCCCTGCATGCCTATGCACGTCATCTCTAGCTGACACCTTCGCTAGTAGTGTCCCCTTTGGTAGTGTCCATTTAAAACTTGCACAAGACATTTCACAGAATTGCCAATTGAAAGAAATGTAGCCAATTTATTCATTACTACAGTTAGCTAACAGATAGCTATTCCACAGAATCTTACCTTTGCCTCGACTCATCAGTCGCGTCCAGATCACCATGGCATTTGTAGTTCTTTATGATAACCACATTAGCAGCTGATTATTTACCCCCCCAAAAATGACATTCTACAGGTGAATATATTGATAAAAGCCACCTTGTCCTAGAGAGATTTACACAGTCCTGATTTTAAGTGTTTTTAAAATCCACTATGGGATAGATGAATGAAACCATTTCCTTGTTTGACCGCTAAGTTTTATGGTTATTATGACTTATACTGCGGTACTCTATGGGAACAGCTAGCATGCTATCTGTTTCTGTAGACAAGGGCTCTCCAACCCTGTTCCTGGAGAGCTACCCTCCTGTAGGTTTTTTAATCCAACCCCAGTTGTAACTTACCTGATTCAGCTCATCAACCAGCTAATTACAGTGCCTTCAGAAAGTATTCATACCCCTTGACCTATTCCACATGGATTAAAATATCCCCCCTACCCATCTATACACAATACCCCAAAATGACAAAGAGAAAACATGTTTTTAGAAATGTTATCAAATGTATTGAAAATGAAATGTATACAGTTGAAGTCGGAAGTTTACATACACCTTAGCCAAATACATTTAAACTCAGTTTTTCACAACTCCTGACATTTAATCCTAGTAAAGATTCCCTGTTTTACATCAGTTAGGATCACCACTTTATTTTAAGAATGTGAAATGTCAGAATAATAGTTGAGAGTGATTTATTTCAGCTTTTATTTCTTTCATCACATTTCCCAGTGGGTCAGAAGTTTACATACACTCAATTAGTATTTGGTAGCATTGCCTTTAAATTGTCTAACTTGGGTCAAACGTTTCAGGTAGCCTTCCACAAACTTCCCACAATTAGTTGGGTGAATTTTGGCCCATTCCTCCTGACAGAGCTGGTGTAACCTAACTGAGTCAGGTTTGTAGGCCTTCTTGCACGCACACGCTTTTTCAGTTCTGCCCACATATTTTCTATGGGATTGAGGTCAGGGCTTTGTGATGGCCACTCCAATACCTTGACTTTGTTGTCCTTAAGCCATTTTGCCACAACTTTGGAAGTATGCTTGGGGTCATTGTCCATTTGGAAGACCTAAGCTTTAACTTCCTGACTGATGTCTTGAGATGTTGCTTCAATATTTCCATATCATTTTCCTCCCTCATGATGCCATCTATTTTGTGAAGTGCACCAGTCCCTCCTGCAGCAAAGCACACCCACAACATGATGCTGCCACCCCCGTGCTACACAGATGGGATGGTGTTCTTCGGCTTGCAAGCCGCCCCCTTTTTCCTCCAAACATAACGATGGTCATTATGGCCAAACGGTTCTAGATTTGTTTCATCAGACCAGAGGACATTTCTCCAAAAAGTACGATCTTTGTGCCCATGTGCAGTTGCAAACCGTAGTCTGGCTTTTTTAAGGTGGTTTTGGAGCAGTGGATTCTTCCTTGCTAAGCGGCCTTTCAGGTTATGTCGATATAGGACTCGTTATACTGTGGATATAGATACTTTTGTACCTGTTTCCTCCAGCATCTTCACAAGGTCCTTTGCTGTTGTTCTGTGATTGATTTGCACTTTTCGCACCACAGTACATTCATCTCTAGGAGACAGAACGCGTCTCCTTCCAGAGCGCTAAGACGGCTGCGTGGTCCCATGGTGTTTTTACTTGCGTACTATTGTTTGTACAGATGAACATGGTACCTTCAGGCATTTTGAAATTGCTCCCAAGGATGAACCAGACTTGTGGAGGTCTACAATTTTTTCCCTGAGGTCTTGGCTGATTTCTTCTTGATTTTCCCTTGATGTCAAGCAAAGAGGCACTGAGTTTGAAGGTAGGCCTTGAAATACATCCACAGATACACCTCTCCAATTTACTCAAATGATGTCAATTAGCCTATCAGACACCTCTAAAGCCATGACATCATTTTCTGGAATTTTCCAAGCTGTTTAAAAGGCACAGTCAATTTAGTGTATGTAAACTTCTGTCCCACTGGAATTGTGATACAGTGAATTATAAGTGAAATAATCTGTCTGTAAACAATTGTTGGAAAAATTACTTGTGTCATGTCCTAACCAACTTGCCAAAACTAGACATTTGTGGAGTGGTTGAAAAACAAGTTTTAATGACTCCAACATACAGTGGGGAGAACAAGTATTTGATACACTGCTGATTTTGCAGGTTTTCCTACTTACAAAGCATGTAGAGGTCTGTAATTTTTATCATAGGTACACTTCAACTGTGAGAGACGGAATCTAAAACAAAAATCCAGAAAATCACATTGCATGTGATTGATCTCTGTAATTGCAAACAAAGGTTTCTGTACCAAATATTAAGTTCTGCTTTTCTGATGTATCAAATACTTATGTCATGCAATAAAATGCAAATTAATTACTTAATCATACAATGTGATTTTCTGGATTTTTGTTTTGATTCTGTCTCTCACAGTTGAAGTGTACCTATGATAAAAATGACAGACCTCTACATGCTTTGTAAGTAGGAAAACCTGCAAAAAAATATCTTGGCCAGGTCGCAGTTGTAAATGAGGTCGCAGTTGGAATTTGTTCTCAACTAGCCTACTTGGTTAAATAAAGATTTAAAAAAAATCTCTGTCAAGTTGATTGTTGATCATTGCTAGTCAGCCATTTACAAGTCTTGCCATAGATTTTTCAAGCCGATTCAAGTCAAAACCTGTAACTAGGCCACTCAGGAAAGTTCAATGTCATCTTGGTAAGCAACTCCAGAGTATATTTGGCATTGTGTTTTAGGTCATTATCCTGCTGAAAGGTGAATTTGTCTCCCAGTGTCTGTTGTAAAGCAGACCGAACCAGGTTTTGCCTGTGCTTAGCTCTATTCTTTTTATCTTAAAAACCTGATGCAGCCACCACCATGCTTGAAAGTATGAAGAATGGTACTCATGTGTTTTTCCCAAACATAACACTTTGCATTCAAGACAAAGGTAGTTTCTTTGCCACATTTCTTGCAGTTTTACTTTAGTGCCTTACTGCAAATAGGATGCATGTTTTGGAATATTTTTATTCAGTTGAGGCTTCCTTCTTTTCACCCCGTCATTTAGGTTAATATTGTCGGAGTAACTACAATGTTGTTGATCCATCCTCAGTTTTCACCTATCATAACCATTAAGCTCTGTAACTGTTTAAAAAAAGTCACCATTGACCTCGTGGTGAAATCCCTGAGCGGTTTCCTTCCTCTCCGGCAATGGAGTTAGAAAGTTTTTTTTTTTACTGGCTGTATTGATACGCCATCCAAAGTGTAATTAATAACTTCACCAATGCCAGTGACACACAATTTCAATTTAATACATTTTAAATTCAGGCTGTAGCAACAAAATATGGAAAAAATCTAGGGGTGTGAATACTTTCTGAAGGCACTGCAAGGGGCACTAGATTAGGGTTGGAGTGAAAACCTACAGGACAGTAGCACTCCAGGAACATGGTTGGAGAGAGCCCTGCTGTAGACTTCCAGTCATTGTGCTTACGCTAGTTAGCTTTGGCTCGCAAACCTAACTCTAACTTGCTTTATACTGGACACAGAGACATAAAAATGCCAATATATTATAACAACTATATTTTCTGTAATAATAGTGATAAAACTCAAGTCTTGTGCCATGAGATTCAAGATGGTCGACAATGACGTCCTTACCATGGTCGCTGAAGCGCCGCTGCTTCTGGTTGGCCGATATGCTGCGTGTGACCTTGGAGTGGGCTGGCGATTGGCTGGAACTGTTGTTGGCCTCGCTGCTGGGCCGTGACCTTTGACACAGGTTGCTATTGGACAAAGACTCGCTCCCCTCAAACTGTCCAATGAAAGGAGGGGGGGGCATTTGAAAAAACAAAAGAGTCATTGCACACATTATAACGTGGTGGTCATGTAGACTTAAAGGTAGACTGCAATATGACATCAGTGGGGCGAATTCCTGTTTATAGAAATCAACAAGAAAATTCGAACCTACCAAGACCGCCACTTTTGGCTCTTCCCATGCTTCAAGGGAGGGCGTAAATTGGGAATAGGAAATAATGGCAGTCTTGGTGGATTAGAATTTTGGTGTTGTTGATGTCTGGTAAGCAGGAAGTTGCCCGCTGTGTGTGATTATTTCACTGTCTAAAGTATAGCTTTAAAACACAGTTAAAACTATAATTTTGACCTCATGGACTGTCAGTCCTTGATCCATAGCTCCTAAAAACAATGTGAGTGTGGTTACCCCTTCCCTCAGCTTTATAGCAAACCAAGTGGTGGAGCTGCCATTTTGTGGTTTTCAAAATAAAGAAATAAGTCTTTAATGTGCGTATCCATAGGATACATAGGAATTGTTTGTTTGTGAAGTCTGTCATTGGTATGGCTATAGCACATGTCTCACCTCGGCTGGTTTCCTGCCCAAAAGGAGGTAAGTGGCCATGGTCTCATCGTACTTCTGTCCCGTTAACGCATCTGTGATGTCCTCTTTGGGGAAGCCCATGGTTATCATCAGTTCTGTAGGGAGAGAGGAGGGAACATAACACAATGAATGAATGACATGAAAAGGGTAGTTATATCATTTGTGGTCTAATTCCAATGTAACACCTGAAGTTCCCTTAAGAATAATAACGTTATTGTATATTATAATTTTGATATTTTTCATAAAATATAGCGTGTTACAAAACAGCCCATATGTGAGGAAGGGAGAGAATCCAAATCGGACTATTATGATATCGGGCGTGTGTGACTGACCTATCCGTTTGGTGTCGTTCCAGTCGGGTTCCGGTTCCTGATGGGGCTTCAGCTCCTCCTCCTCATGGCCCACGTTCATCCAGCGGTCTCTCATGATTTGCTGAGGGGCAGACAGACAGTTAGATGGACCAATGGACAGACAGAGACAAAGAGGACTAAACAGCTTCAGCATAGTGAAAAACATGATACTTTGTACATCTGTATGCTCAAGTTGGATTTAGTAAGACGTAGAAGAAGAAAAACTCTGCGCAACACATCAAAGTGTTCCAGCGGGCTAGAAGCCATCGGTTTAACATTTCTTTAGTTCCATGAAAACAAGCTGTAGACATGAACTCGAGATTTCTTTTATCTACATGTCTGTATGAGCACGCACATGTGGTATGTGTCTGAGTCTATAAGCGCGTGTCCATGCATGTGTGTGCGACCGTACATTCGCGCATGTGTCGCTCGCACTCTCTTACCTCCAGGCTGCTCCGTTTGCCAGGGTTGAGCACCAACAGTTTCTTCAGCAGGTTTTCACAGTCTGTAGACATGTAGAAAGGAATACGATACTTCCCTCTCAGCACTCGCTCTCTCAGCTCCTATGGAGGGATATAGAGAGTAGAGGTTTTGGGTTAGTCTCTAGACATGTAGAAAGGAATACGATACTTCCCTCTCAGCATTCTCTCAGCTCCTATGGAGGGATATAGAGAGTAGAGGTTTTGGGTTAGTCTCTAGACATGTAGAAAGGAATACGATACTTCCCTCTTAGCATTCTCTCTCAGCTCCTACACAGGACAATAACAGTGGATGAGACTTTTTGGCCAAAGGAAGAGAAAGACTACCACGCAACACTTTATTTGGCATGACAATGTTAAATATGTAATTGGACCATGTCAAATAGTGTGACCAAAAACAGTGTTTTGTTTTGCAGTACTGTAAAGATGGTGACAAAACAATACACATTTACAATAGGCCTATATCTAAAAATACATACAGCCAAATGAGAGAGTGATATCACTATTTATACACTGAACAAAAATATAAAACACCATTTCAAAGATTTTACTGAGTTGCAGTTCATATGAGGAAATAAGTCAACTGAAATAAATGTATTAGGCCCTAATCTATGGATTTCACATGACTGGGAATACAGATATGCATCTGTTGGTCACAGAACCCCCCCCCCCCCCCCCAATTTTTTTTTTTTTTTTAGCATTCAAATTAGAGGTTGACCGGTTATGATTTTTCAACACCGATGCCGATTATTGGAGGACCAAAAAAGCCGATACCGATTAAATTGGCAGATTTTTATATTTTATATATTTGTAATAATGACAATTACAACAATACTGAATGAACCTTTTTATTCTAACTTAATATAACATTAATATAATACATAAATAAAATCTATTTAGTCTCAAATAAATAATGAAACATGTTCAATTTGGTTTAAATACTGCAAAAACACAGTGTGGAAAAGAAAGGAAAAGTGCAATATGTGCCATGTAAAAAAGCTCAAGTTTAAGTTCCTTGCTCAGAACATGAGAACATATGAAAGCTGGTGGTTCAATATTCCCAGTTCTTCAATATTCCCAGTTAAGAAGTTTTAGGTTGTAGTTATTATAGGAATTATGGCGCGTTGACTATTTCTCTCTATACCATTTGTATGTCATATACCTTTGACTATTGGATGTTCTTATAGGCACTTTAGTATTGCCAGCCTAATCTCAGGAGTTGATAGGCTTGAAGTCATAAAGAGCGCTGTGTTCAAGCATTGCGAAGAATTGCAAGCAAACGCAGGAAAGTGCAGATTGAATGAATGCTTATGAGCCTGCTGCTGCCTACCACCGCTCAGACTGCTCTATCAAATATCAAATCATAGACTTAATTATAATAAACACGCAGAAATACGAGCCTTTGGTCATTAATATGATCAAATCCGGAAACTATCATTTCGAAAAACAAAACGTTTATTCTTTCAGCGAAATACGGAACCGTTCCGTATTTTGTCAAACGGGTGGCAACCCTAAGTCTAAATATTGTGGTTACATTGCACAACCTTCAATGTTGTCATAATTATGTACAATTCTGGCAAATTAATTACAGTCTTTGTTAGGAAGAAACACAGTTCGCAACAAGCCAGGCTGCCCAAACTGTTACATATACCCTGACTCTGCTTGCACTGAACGCAAGAGAAGTGACACTGTTGACCTTACAGTGAAATGCTTACTCACCAGCCCTGAAACCAACAATGCCATTTTAAGAAAATGTATTTTTGGAGCTTTTGTTCATCGTTGTGTACTGATACTGCTCAAAAAGCAAATGAAAAAGTGAATTGCGGCTGAGGTAAATTTCTCAAAGGCAAGCCAAATCACACAACAAAAAGTGTCCGGACCCTTCTATAACATGCCATTTACACCAAAAATAGAGTTTCACTTCAGAAATTGGAACATTCTCCCCAAAGTAACGTTCTGTTTTTTTGTAACCATTCCAAATGTAACATATCATACTAATTTCAGTGTCCTTGATTTACATTTAGTATGTTACTTCTAATCTATGAGACCAAACTGGCACACAGCAAGTCGCGTAACCAAGCAATGATTCTGATGACCTGGTGCAGCGTGTGGAGCCCCCCGACTATGTTTTACTTGTGTATGGCGATTTAGGATTTTCTGTGTACACACTGAAAAGTAATTTGACACTGTGTTGATCAGTCAGCACACATTTGGGTTATAAATGCAAAGACGGCAGGAGAGGGAGTTTATGCCAGAGCTGGAATTTATTCAACACGTGTTTGAAACAGCGATGCTGTTAACCATCAGTTGTGCTTTCCAAGGCTATCTGTACATGCGCGTTTGGGGTTCAACCATATATTATATGCGGTTCAACATAGCTAACTTACTGTTTCTTAACAAAGCAAATTGTTTTCTCTCTTATGGTTTGTGTTGTGGTCTTGGTTGTTCTTAGTCGAGGAAATGTAGCATAGCTAACTGCAGTGTTTGTCATGTCTGAAATCTGGCTACCTCGTCTTAACGTTACCGTAGCTCGGTCTGTACAATGCAAACGAAAGTGATTAGCTTGGCAGTTTCCCAAAGTAACATTAACTAACTACGTATATTTTGCGAAAGAAAGTATGATATATTGTGGTGCACGATCTGGCCATCAACATTAGCCAACGTTACAGTCTTTGGGTGGCTTAAGTTACTTAGCTAGTTAAAGTTAAATTGGCTTTCATAGCAGCCAAGGACGTTCGCTAGTATATTTTAGCATATTTGTTTGGGCTCCGATTACACGCAAGTGTCTAGATCAGCAGTTAAACTTCCTGACGCACGGATCCCTTTAGCGGGATCATTTTCATTAACAACCGCTGAATTGCAGAGCGCCAAATTCAAAACAAATTGCAAAAAATATTTATATTCATGAAATCACAAGTGCAATATAGCAAAACACAGCTTAGCTTGTTGTTAATCCACCTGCCGTGTCAGATTTTGAAAATATGCTTTACAGCGAAAGCAATCCAAGCATTTGTGTGAGTTTATCAATCACTAGACAAAACATTAATCACCTAGCAGCAGTGTAAATTGGTCACGAAAGTCAGAAAAGCAATAAAATGAATCGCTTACCTTTGATGATCTTCGGATGTTTGCACTCACGAGACTCCCAGTTACACAATAAATGTTCCTTTTGTTCAATAAAGATTATTTTTATATAAAAAAACCTCCATTTGTTTGGCGCGTTATGTTCAGTATTCCACAGCCTTAGGCGGGTCATCAAGGGTTGACGAAAATTCCAAATAGTATCTGTAAAGTTCGTAGAAACATGTCAAAGGTTTTTAATAATCAATCCTCAGGTTGTTTTTAACATAAATAATCGGTAATATTTCAACCGGACGGTAAACTATTCAATAACAGAGATAAAGAAAATGTTGAGCTACAACTTTCGCGCGCATGAACTAATGGAAGGACATTCAGCTATCCACTGACGCGATTTGATAAATCTCGATAATTTTTCAGAAAAAAAGCTTGAAACTATGTCTAAAGACTGCTGAGGAAGCCATAGGAAAGGGAATCTGGTTGATATCCCTTTAAATGGATGAAAGGAAGGCAATGGAACAGTGATTTTTCAAAATAAGAGTCACTTCCGGGTTGGATTTCCTCAGGTTTTCACCTGCAAAATCAGTTCTGTTATACTCAGACAATATTTTGACAGTTTTTGAAACTTTGAGTGTTTTCTATCCTACTCTGTCAATTATATGCATATTCACGCATCTGGCCCTGAGAAATAGGCAGCTTACATTGGGAACGTTATTTTTACAAACATAAAACATTCTGCCCCCTAGCTTCAACAGGTTTTAACACATGTTGACTTTATGTGAAAAACCTTACTTGGCTAAATATAGCTAGTTAGCTTTCCTCGCTTTTTGGTTAGCTACCTAGCCAGCGTTAGCTCTCGTCTAACGTTACATTAGATAGCGAGCTACCTACCTAGCTAATCAAAACTACATTCATTGGCCAGCTACCTTTATTTGCCTGTCCATTAGCTAGCTATCTTTCAGCTGACAGGTGTTAGCTGGCTTCAGAAGCTAGCTGCTGGACTTTGTACAAGCAAGCTAATGTTTGCTAGTTAGCTTCCTAGCTAACCAAAATATCTGTTTGCATTTATTGATTAACCTCAGCTTGAATACCCCCATATAGCTAGCTATATACAGTAGCCTAGGTTTGTTCGCATACACTTATGACTGGCAGCATGGTGCAAGCAGCTGTGTTGTTGCCGAGCAACCGACCCAGTGTTATTACTCGAAGTTTGGGCAAAAAGAAAAATATGTTAACATTGTCAGAAATGCTACAAAAAGGTAGCACATCGTTGTTTCTTAAAGGACGGAAATGTGCACGTGCGTGATAAATTATACATTTAATAAAAAAATAATTTTTAAAAGCATTTAAGTCCAATGGTCACTTTATGGACGCTATAGTCTCGTTTTAATCTGACGTCCAGAATTTGAGCTAGGTAGGCACAACAAATACTCCTATAACTCAATTGCTAATGACCCTGTTAAAAAAAATATTTAAAAAAATACACCATTACGGACGGCTCATGGCGAAAGAGGCGGGGAGTATGTTGTGTACCTCCAATAAAGTAGATTTGCTCATTTTTAAATCGAGATTGGTGTCATATTGGAATTTAACACTGAGCTTCAACCAATATCTATAACATTATGACCCATAGGTTCCTTACAGAATTTCCCCCAAAATCCACACACACACACACACACACACACATATACATACAACCCCCCACCAAACACACCTTTAGATTCTGTCCATCAAAGGGCAGTGAGCCGCTGACAAGTGTGTACAGTATGACCCCCAGGCTCCAGACGTCCACCTCGGGCCCGTCATACTTCTTCCCCTGGAACAGCTCTGGGGCAGCGTAGGGCGGGGAGCCACAGAACGTGTCCAGCTTACTGCCTAGGGTAAACTCATTGCTAAAGCCGAAGTCTGCAATCTTGATGTTCATGTCTGCGTCCAGGAGTAGGTTCTCAGCCTGATTTGAGATTGGAAGAGGGGGAGAGTGGGGTGAGCATCTGTATACGAGAGACACAGCAGACAGAAAGACGGATATACATTGATCGAGAGAGAGAGTCTGTCTCTCAATCTGTATCGATCAATGTCTACTCAGAGACACACTCAGACAGTGAGTCACAGACAGACACATGTGTGTGTGACCCTTGATGGCGCAAAGTTCCAATGCTACAGCATGGTATGGTATTGGTTTTCACCTTCAGATCCCTGTGGACGATCCTCTTCTGATGGCAATACTGCACTGCAGAGACAATCTGAAAGAGAAAATTCTGTTGGATTGTTTTTCAATCCATTCCTAGGGGTCTCTCAGGCTGTACATTTCTACCCCAGCATTAACACACTTGATTTAACTAAATCAACAAATTACCAAGCTAAGCGAACAAATCTCAATGGTAGATTTAGCCGCTACGCTATCGCTCTACTGACGGCTAATGAATCTCTACAGCTAGTCAGCATTAGCCGCTAAGCTATGCTACGCTACAAATTATTTAGTCCCCATTCCTAGCAGAGGTTGGATTGCATTAGCCTCCTTGCAATAAGGCTAATCAAATCTCTCATCAGTCAGATATAGGGTACTCTGTTTGAATGCTACACAGATAAGTCATCCTTCCTCCCTCGAGGTATGCTAACGCTACATCAATTCTGACAAGACTGGATAGGACAACACTACAATGAAGTGGACGCCACACATTTTCCAGGGCCGAATTCATAAAGTATCTCCAGAGTAGGAGTACTGACCTAGGATCAGGTCCCCTCGGTCCATATGATCTCATTATGATCTAAAAAAGCAGATCCTAGATCAGCAGTCCTATTCTGAGACACATAATATGGGCACTGATCTGTTAGCTTAGGTGAACAGATTTTACCTGCGCGAAAAATGGATTACCCCTCTACAGTTCTTAATCGTAGCCTATCACCCAAGTTTGGTAGCTATGCTGCTGGAGGCACTTTCTGACCATGGGCTTGGTCGTTCATGCGGTGGTTACAATATAGGTTATCACTGATAAATATTACCATAAAAAGTAAACGAGTTGGGTACAGTGAAAGACCGCATTTTTTTACATGCAAATCGGATTGGATACAGTGTTGGATTATTTAAATATCAGTCTCATTTTAACTTCAGAGTTGCTTTTTTCTTTGAGGGCTAAATCGGGGACATTTCCAGGGACAGGCCACCAGAATCTGGGACTGTCCCGGAAACTGGGGACGTCTGGTCACCTTACAGTTAGCTCAAAGGAGAGATAAAGGAAGGATGCAAAGAAAAGGTTAGACATTAGCCCCATTCCAAATGACCAGTTTAGACTTTTTGTGCAATTCTATATTGACTCCTAGGTAGATCTGAAAGGACTGGCTAGGGGTCAGCAATATAGTAATAGATTGACCGTGCGCTCTGAATTTTTTGTCATGTTCCTTACACCTATCCAATTGCTTCAGATCTACAAATGTGGTGGGTAGTGGATATGGGCTAGGGGTCGTTTCTGGACAGGGCCATTGACCAACATAAACCTTATATACTTGGGAGAGACACTTCATAAAAGGATTCTGTTATGCTTAAGGACTACCACTAGAGTCCAGGGGAAAGGCCTAGGACCTGTTTCTAGACGGGGCCATTGACTAACCTTATATACTTAAGGGGAATCCGAGCTTCCGCTTAAGTCAAATTTTCACTTAGTCACGCAAGGATGCTGCGATGCCAAAACACCACCACTAGAGGTCAGTGTGGGTTGACAGACAGAAGTACACTAGGGGAGTAATAAAGTACTTCTTTAATGATGTTCTGTATTTCTGCTTGGTGAATCAGCACGAGGTCTGTGCGTGCTGAGTAACAGATATGGGAATTTCATGAGCACACACACACGCTCGCTCGCAAACACTTTACTGCGATGTTATCAACTCACACACACACTGGCTGGCTTGTAGAATACACACACTGTAAGAGACATGCCCGACCTCGCCTGTAGGACTCAAAGTGGCATGACACACAACCTAATAGACAGCTGGCGCCGATGACATGGATGCCGATTAAGGCAGCCCCCCGCACCTCTCTGATTCAGAGGGGTTGGGTTAAAATGTGGAAGACGCATTTCAGTTGAATGTATTCAGTTGTACAACTGACTAGGTACCCCCCCCCCCCCCCTTTCCTGTAGAACATGAACACACATGCAGTCATACACGCGCTGTCTGTTCCCAGGAGGTCATTAGCTCATCTATGTATTCGGAGCACGGACCCGCCTCCTGCAGTGCCTCTCTCTCCTTTCCTCCCTCCCCACTGGAGATTGATGACAGAGGATATGTCTGGTGACATCGCTGCACCCCTTCACACAGCGGTTTTCAGCAGTGTGTGTGCGCACGCACGCGCTTGTATCGCTATACTCTGTGTGTTTGCTTGCGGGAGCGTGTCCGTGTGTGTGTGAGTCTGCAGTTGTGTGTGACCGAGTGCGTGTGTGTTAGCAGTAACTCACCTGGCGAAACTTGGCCCGAGCCTCCTTTTCCTTCATCCTTCCATGTGCAACTAAGTAGTCAAATACCTCACCTGGACAGGGCGAGAGAAAGAAAGAGCGTGGTCTGGCGTGAGGGAGGAAACACATCCACTGCAAACCAAAAAGCTTAGGCAGCTCCAGTCCGTGAGAGCCGCAGGTGTGCAGGCTTTTGTTCCAGCCCAACTCTAACACACCTGATTCAAGTCATCAGCTAATTACAATCTTTAGTTTGTACCAGAATAATATGAATAATTTGGCGTCTTAGCTGATGTAGAATAAAAGCCTGCACACAATGCGGATCTCCAATAGCTGGGAGTTGTCTGCCAATGTGCTAGTATAGTTACTCTTTAAGGTGCACACAAAATATACAAATGTCTCAAAAGAAAGAGAACGGTGTGCTTAATGAACCCGGGAAAAGACAATTATGGTCAAAACATTTATCACTTGCCCAATAAAATACGTGGGGGGAAGCAGTAGAGTTAAGACAGTCATTTTAGATTCAATCATTATTTTGTTCATACTCACCACCACTGGCGTACTCCATTATCAAATAAAGTGTCTTCTCAGTCTCAATGACTTCAAACAATTTAACTGGAGAGAAAAGGAGAGAAATGGTGGATGAGTGAGGAAAGCCAATGAGGACAACACATCCTGTCAACTACTAGCTGACAGACGAAAAGGGTGCATCTATACTGAGCAAAAATATAAAATGCAACAATTTCAAAGATTTTACTGAGTTACAGTTCAGACAAGGAAATCAGTCAATTTAAATAAATTAATTAGGCCTTTATCTATAGATTTCCCATGACTTGGCAGGAATGCACACACTCGGCCATGGGTTGGCCTTGGAGGGCATAGGTCCACCCACTGGGGAGCCAGAACCAGCCAATCAGGATGTGTTTTTATAACAAAAGGGCTTCATTACAGACAGAAATACTCCTGCAGGTGAAGAAGCCATATGTGGAGGTACTGTAAAACGACTTTGGAGACCGCTTATGGTAGAGAAATGAACATTAAATTCTCTGGCAACAGCTCTGGTGGACATTCCTGCAGTCAGCATGGCAATTGCACACTCCCTCAAAACTTGAGACACCTGTGGTATTGTGTGACAAAACTATACATTTTAAAGTGACCTTATGGTCCCCAGCACAAGGTGCACCTGTGTAATGATCATGATGTTTAATCAGCTTCTTGATATGCCACAGCTGTCAGGTGGATGGATTATCTTGGCAAAGGAGAAATGCTCACTAACAGGGCTGTAAACAAATTTGTGCGCAACATTTGAGAGAAATAAGCTTTTTGTGTGTATGAAAAAAACCCAAAGCCATGTATTGCACAAAGAAAGTGATTCATTTCTCATTGCTCTGATGCATAAAGGCTCTTTCAAATGCGCACACAAAAGCGTGCGCACACACATCATACCCCCCCCCCCCCGTGTGTGTGCGCACGCTTTTGACTTAGACACACGTCACAGACAAACACATTTTTCAATGAACTACAACGAAACCACACCAACCCCTTCCATCTAGCCATCTCCTCCTAGGACACCCCCCGCCCCACACACATGTAGACACATACAGCTGCCTGACAATGTGGAGACTAGAGGTCGACCGATTATGATTTTTCAACGCCGATACCGATTATTGGAGGACCAAAAAAGCCGATACCGATTAAATCAGCTGATTTTTTATTTATATATATATTTGTAATAATGACAATTACAACAATACTGAATGAACACTTATTTTAACTTAATATAATACATCAATAAAATCAATTTAGCCTCAAATAAAAAATGAAACGTTAAATTTGGTTTAAATAATGCAAAAACAAAGTGTTGGAGAAGAAAGTAAAAGTGCAATATGTGCCATGTAAAAAAGCTAACGTTTAAGTTCCTTGCTCAGAACATAGTGGTTCCTTTTAACATGGTGGTTCCTTTTCGCGCGAGTTTTCAAAATTCCCAGGTAAGAAGTTTTAGGTTGTAGTTATTATAGGAATTATAAGACTATTTCTCTCTATACCATTTTTTATTTCATATATCTTTGACTATTGGATGTTCTTATAGGCACTTTAGTATTGCCAGTGTAACAGTATAGCTTCCGTTCCTCTCCTCGCCCCTACCTGGGCTCGAACCAGGGACACATCGACAACAGCCACCCTCGAAGCATCGTTACCCATCACTCCACAAAAGCCGCAAGGGGAACAACTACTTCAAGGTCTCAGAGCGAGTGACGACACCGATCGAAGCGCTATTAGCGCGCACCCTGCTAACTAGCTAGCCATTTCACATCAGTTACACCAGCCTAATCTTGGGAGTTGATGGGCTTGAAGTCATAAACAGCTCAATGCTTGAAGCCCAGCAAAGAGCTGCTGGCAAATGTACGAAAGTGCTGTTTGAATGAATGCTTACGAGGTCACTGCTGCCTACCACCTCAGTCAGACTGCTCTATCAAATCATATAATTAATTCTAACATAATAAAACAGAAATACGAGCCTTTGGTCATTAATATGGTCAAATTCGCAAACTATCATTTTGAAAACAAGTTTATTCTTTCAGTGAAATATGGAACCGTTCTGTATTTTATCTAACGGGTGGCATCCATATGTCTAAATATTGCGGTTACATTGCACAACCTTCAATGTTATGTCATAATTATGTACAATTCTGGCAAATTAATTACGGTCTTTGTTAGGAAGAAATGGTCTTCACACAGTTCACAACGAGCCAGGTGGCCCAAACTGCTGCATATACCCTGACTCTGCTTGCACGGAACGCAAGAGAAGTGACACACTTTCCCTAGTTAAAAGAAATTCATGTTAGCAGGCAATATTAACTAAATATGCAGGTTTAAAAATATATACTTGTGTATTGATTTTAAAGAAAGGCTATGATGTTTATGATTAGGTACATTGGTGCAACGACAGTGCTTGTTTCGCGAATGCGCTTGTTAAATCATCACCCGTTTGGCGAAGTAGGCTATGATTCAATGATAAATTAACAGGCACCACATCGATTATATGCAACGCAGGACAAGCTAGATAAACTAGTAATATCATCAACCATGTGTCGTTAACTAGTGATTATGTTAAGATTGATTGTTTTTTTTACAAGATAAGTTTAATGCTAGCGAGCAACTTACCTTGGTTTCTTGCTGCACTCGCGTAACAGGTAGTCACAGCCTGCCACGCAGTCTCCTCGTGGAGTGCGATGTAATCGGCGTCCAAAAATGCAGATTACCGATTGTTATGAAAACGGCCCTAATTAAATCGGCCATTACGATTAATCGGTCGACCTCTAGTGGAGACCGGCACGCTGAGTTTCAACATGTAAAGGAATGAAATAACCCCCTTCCTGTCACACTCATTTCATTACTCTGGTTCCTGTCACACTCATTTCATTACTCTGAGCATAGAACGGGAAGAGAGAAAGGTAGTAAGAGACTGAAGATTTGATCAGGGCTGGACTCAACTCAAATTGACCTGACTATTAAAATATAATGACGATGACTTAAATTGTCCATTGTCTTAAGGAAACAGATTTGTCTTAAGACAATAAGCCAGCTATCGAGAGCAAAGCCACCCTAACAAAGCCAGCCCTGCCCATCCACTCAACTAGCCTGGTCCCAGATCGGTTTGGGCTCTTACCAACTACATAGCTGTCATTGTCAAGCCAAACATGTTTGACATAATGCGTGACAAAGAGCTGGCATGATCGCTAAAACAGACTGGCGCTCAGGCTACCACTCAACTACTGCTTCAACCCGTTCCCATCAGGTCAGGAGGTCAGATGCGTTAGATTTGGATTAGTTCTAAAAATGGGATTCATCAGCCTAAATTGAACAACAATAAAAAAAAAGGTACTGCAGACATTACAATGATTGGAAACATAACCCAAAAACAGAGAGACAGTACATGCCAGTTATGGCTGAAAGAAATTGTATCGGTTGGTGAATAATAGGTTTTAAAAAGCAACTTGGCGAGTCTGGGGTTTTTAAGTGACACTGGTTACCTTCAGATAAATCTCTGCCCTTGCCTTGAAGCGTGTGTGTGTGTGTATTGTGTAACCATTCCCAGGCCCAGGGTCTTAATGATGCCAACGCCCAGTCCAAATGATGTTTTATGGGAGCACTTCCGACCCCCCGCTGGCTAGCCGGAATGGGCCGGACCGGACCAGGAGCATCTCAAAGTCAACCGGAATGGGATCCGGTCGAAAACAAATCATTACATTTACATTTAAGTCATTTCGCTGACGCTCTTATCCAGAGCGACTTACATTTAACCTTTATTTTTTTATTTTTTTTTATTTAACTAGGCAAGTCAGTTAAGAACACACTCTTATTTTCAATGACGGCCTAGGAACAGTGGGTTAACTGCCTTGTTCAGGGGCAGAACGACAGATTTGTACCTTGTCAGCTCGGGGATTTGAACTTGCAACCTTTCGGTTACTAGCCCAACGCTCTAACCACTAGGCTACCCTGCCGCAATCATACTAATAAGGGCTGCCGGCTCCCTTTTCGTCACTGCACAGCGACATCCCGGAATGCCGTTTCATCCTGGAATGCCGCTTCGCTTTCCATCAAGTTCTCCTGTAATTGGTTTGTTATTCTTTTTATTTGATGAATCCTTTATCTAGCCTGGCAAAGTCCCATTGATAGAGTAAAATGTTTTGCTCTGGACAAGAGGTAGCATAAAAACATTAATAGGAAGACAATGCATACATGTACTTATCCGAGGTCAAGTCTCCCGAGCTGGCGCAGCGGTCTAAGTCACTGCATCTCAGTGCTTGAGGTGTCACTACAGACCCTGGTTCGATTCCAGGCTGTATCACAACCGGCCGTGATTGAGAGTCCCATGGGGCGGCGCACAATTGGGCCAGGGTCGTTAGGGTTTAGCCGGGGTAGGCCGTCATTGTAAATAAGAATTTGTTTGCCTAGTTAAATAAAAAAATGGAGTCTTTGGGTGATATGTTTTTTTTTTTTAATAGATAGCTCTGTTCTCAAAACTGTCCACGTCACAGAGTATGGAAAGAAATTGATACAAATGAATTGGATGTTGTACAATAGGTTTTGAAAGACGTTGTGTTAAGTGGTAGTAATATGGTAGTGTTAGTATTAATATGGTAGCGTTCGGAGTAATACGGTACAATCTCGCTTGACACTGGCATTGCTTTTGAAAATAACTTGCATTGTGAGGATAGAATAGATGTGTTGGTTGGTCTTACCTATATTGGGGTGATTCAAGATCTTCATGATCCTGACTTCACGAAAGAGCTGTGAACAGAAGAGAGAAAGACACCATCTACAATCATAATCTCCTGCAATCAAGCTCACTGTCAGGGATCATTCGTCATTTCCATCACGGAAATCAAGGAAACAAAATAACCAAGAACAAAATCAGTTTTGAAAGTGAAATAAGATAACTTTGTCTTCTTGCACAGAAGTTGGATTTGTATCTTGACTGGAATGACTGGAGCATATTATTATTATCATCTCCTGATGATAATTGGTGGTAATGTGAGTGTTCAAGAGCTTCTCTGTCGTTTAAAAAAGCCCAACACAAACAGGGCCACATTCAGGTCATCGAGCAGTTGCAGTGTTTTTTTGGATGACAATGCAGCTGCATTGAACAGATGTTTCAAATGAACAACATGAGCATTTCAGGGTACAACACCAAGATTAAACATCTGTTGTAAATAGTTTCGGGCAGTTCCCAAACTGGCGGCTCGCCGGCCGAATTTGGGCCGCGGGTGATTTATATTTGGCCACCCAAGTTCTTAGCAAAAACACAAAAAAGTTGAGTTATTATTGATGGACACAAAAGACAAAAAATAACACCAGCAAATCAGTTCTAAGTGATTTTAATTTTGGAAAATTGTTCCACAGAATTCCCACACATATTAGAGAGATACTGTATATGTGATTGTATACAAATGCAAGCAAGGTTTGAAATTATTATATATCTGTTTGGGCTTCTTGCAGTCAATTTGCAGTGTACAAATGATTTGTAATTATGTTCCGGCCCCCTGACCATCCGCTCAAGAAAAGATCGGCCTGCGGCTGAATCTAGTCGATGATCCCTGGTTTAGGGTGTACATCACTAATCAAACTTCGGTTTAAAATCAAACTTCTGTCTAGGATCAAGACATGGATGCTGCATTCTGGGAATTACCATTCAATGAGATTAAAGTGCACACCTCTGGCCATGTACCATACCAGACAGTCGATACCATTGCTGGGCAGCTGCTGTGACACACCTAATTGTAGAACCTCTGGACTGCCCCTTTTATTCCAACAATAAACAGAACAATAGTTGAATGTTACCCAACAAGTCCACATAGACATTTTACAGAAGTGTAACTAGAATACGGGCTTTAAAAAGAGCTGGAGATATGATTGACATGCCTGCTGAAGTGGAGTAGAACATTAGGCACTTTCATCTTTGACTGCTCATGTGTGCAGCTAATTTGTCACTGCTTCATAGATGGATGGCAGGCTTTGTATCTGAGTGTGGGTGTACTGTGTGTGTTAAAGTGAGTGAATTAATAGTGTGCGTGCGCTTACTGTGTGTGTTTGACAGACTCCCATCATGGCTAATGGGGTCCGCAGGGCAACAGTCCCTGTGGCGCACCGTTACCCGTGTGATTAGGCAGCCTCTGTCAAGCGGTGACAGGGTGCTGTAACATGTGTTGGCTGCCTGTCCGCTCCTCCCGACTCCCTCCTCTCCCAGAGGGCGAACGAGGACCAGTACAGAAAACATTCCATTCACCCTGCCACATTGTCTGTAGTGGTCAAGTTACCAACATTTAGCGAACAAAACGATACACCGAGTCAAGTATCACGATAAATAAAATACAATTTGATTAGGTCAACTGCCCGGAATACAACAGGTGTAGATCTTAGTGAAACGCTTACTTACGAGCCCCTAATCAACAATGCAGTAAAAACAAAAAAAACAGATAAGAAGAAATATAAAAGTAACAAGTAATTAAAGAGCAGCAGTAAAATAACAATAGCGAGACTAAATACAGGGGGGGTACCAGTACAGAGTCAATGTGCGGGGGCACCGGTTAGTTGAGGTAATATGTAGGTAGAGTTATTAAAGTGACTATGCATAGATGATAACAACAGAGAGTAGCAGCGGTGTGAAAGAGGGGGAGGGAGGGGGCAATGCAAATAGTCTGGGTAGCCATTTGATTAGGTCTTATGAGTCTTATGGCTTGGGGGTAGAAGCTGTTAAGAAGCCTCTTGGACCTAGACTTAGCGCTTCGGGACCGCATGCCGTGCGGTAGCAGAGAGAACAGTCTATGACTAGCGTGGCTAAAGTCTTTGACAGTTTTTAGGGCCTTCCTCTGACACCACCTGGTGTGGAGGTCCTGGATGGCAGGAAGCTTGGCCCCGGTGATGTACTACCCTCTGTAGTGCCTTGCAGTCGGAGGCCGAGCAGTTGCCATACCAGGCAGTGATGCAACCAGTCAGGATGCTCTCGATGATGCAGCTGTAGAACTCTTTGAGGATCTGAGGACCCATGCCAAGTCTTTTCAGTCTCCCGAGGGGGAATATCGCGAGTAGGGATGCACGATATATCAGTTAACAAACATATCGGAATCGGCTGATGTTTAGTTTAACACTGATGATAAAAACCGATGTCAAAGCTAGTGTGCATACCTATATAACGTATATAACCACTTGAGTTGTGCCGTGGTGGAGAGCTTTGTGGGCTATACTCTCAGGATGGTAAGTTGGTGGTTGAAGTTAACCCTCTAGTGTTGTGGGGGCTGTGCTTTGGCAAAGTCGGTGGGGTTATATCCTGCCTGTTTGGCCCTGTCCGGGGGTATCGTCGGATGGGGCCACAGTATCTCCTGATCCCTCCTGTCTCAGCCTCCATGCTGCAGTAGTTTGTGTGTCGGGGGGCTAGGGTCAGTCTGTTATATCTGGAGTATTTCTCCTGTCTTATCCGGTGTCCTGTGTGAATTTAAGTATGCTCTCTCTAATTCTCTCTTTCTCTTGTTCTCTCACTCAGAGGACCTGAGCCCAAGGACCATGCCTCAGGACTACCTGGCCTGATGACTCCTTGCTGTCCAGTCCACCTGGCCGTGCTGCTGCTCCAGTTTCAACTGTTCCGCCTGCGGATATGGAACCCTGACCAGTTCACCGGACGTGCTACCTGTCCCAGACCTGCTGTTTTCAACTCTCTAGAGACAGCAGGAGTGGTAGAGATACTCTGAATGATCGGCTATGAAAAGCCAACTGACATTTACTCCTGAGGTGCTGACGTGTTGCACCCTCAACAACCACTGTGATTATTATTATTTGACCCTGCTGGTCATCTATGAACATTTGAACATCTTTGCCATGTTCTGTTATAATCTCCACCCAACACAGCCAGAAGAGGACTCGCCACCCCTCATAGCCTGGTTCCTCTCTAGATTTCTTACAAGGCTCTGGCCTTTCTAGGGAGTTTTTCCTAGCCACCGTGCTTCTACACCTGCATTGCTTGCTGTTTGGGGTTTTAGGCTGGGTTTCTGTTCAGCACTTTGAGATATCAGCTGATGTAAGAAGGGCTATATAAATAGATTAGATTTATTTGATTAAGGTACATGACGTAATAACGGCACGTAAAATGTTGCGTTACACGTGCAACACAGCATTCCTAACCTAGCTCACACAATGTCTGCTGTGTGGATCGAGGAGTCAACAAGTCGAGCAGTCATTTGAAAGAGTAAGAACGTTTCAGCGAGACAACTCAAAGGCGAAATGCATTAAAGCCAAGATAATGGAATTCCTTGCCCTTGACAATCAACCGTTCTCTGTCGTGGGTGATGTTGGCTTTCGCGGACTGGTCAAGCACCTGTACACACTACCAAGTGCGCTATTTTTCAAATGTTGCCCTACCGGAGTTACACAGTAATAGCGTCACTGCTATCATCTTCGCGGCATACAGAACATATTATGGAACACCGTTTGGGTCCTTGCGTGTCAAAAAAGACACAGTAGCACTGTCAAAGCTGTAAAGAAAAGTCAGCAAACAAGCAAACACTGGCCACGAATGATGTGTTTACAATACTGTGTTGGTAATAAAGCATAATTTGTTTGACAGCAACTTCTGGGGTAGCTAGCTTTAGCTTGGTAACCTAGCTAGCACCATTACAACCAGCCTGCAAACAATGGCCAATCGAAACTGCAGTCATTTCCATTATTCTTAGGAATCCTTGTTAGTAAGTATTGTTGTTTGCCTATTGAAATTGCACTTCAGTTCATGAAAACAAATAGCTAGCCAGCTACTTAACCCCGTTGCCCAAAGCTAACGTTATAAGCAGCCAGTTAGCTTCATCTGGCTAGTGAGGCTCAACCGGACCGGGTGGTGAAGCTAGCCACAATAAGGATTAGGTACAAGTGGAATTTGCGGTTTGCCTTCAAAATAAAAGTAATTGACAGTGATGCAAATCTATACAAATAGTGTAATTATGCCATACTTTTATTTTGAAAGCTAACCGCAAAGTCCACTATTGTGGCTAATCCTTATTGAGGCAAGCTTCACAGATGGGTCCGACCCCCATTAATCATTAAATTAGGATTATTTTAGATGACACCTAGCCATATAGTTAGCTAGCTATCTATAGCTACTGAAACAGATTACGTCGTGTTATTTGACGTGTATCTTTTTTGACACGCAAAGACCCAAACGGCGTTACATAGAAATCTGGTTGAGAATGAAACTGAACAACGAAACAGCCAGTAAGTGAAATAAATAGGTTTTGATGATGTTTTACTGGTAATGGGGACATACGTAAATGCCAACAAAATTACTTTTTGGTCAATGTGGAGGGTGTGTGTGTGTGTAACCTGTTTTTAACTAGGCAAGGCAGATAAGCACAAATTCTTATTTCCAATGACGGCCAGATGACACTGGGCCAATTGTGCGCCACACTATGGCACTCCCAATCACAACCGGATGTGATACAGCCTGGATTCGAACCAGGGACTGTAGTGACGTCTCTTGCACTGAGATGCAGTGCCTAAGACCGCTGCGTGCATGTGTGTTTGTTAACTATTTAACTGTACTAGAACGCTTAAAAGGCCGCTAAAATGTTTGATATCGTATCGGGTTTTTTGGCAAGGAAAATAACGGTATCAGCCAAAAATGTTATATCGGTGCATTACTAATCGCGAGTAGCATCACGATACCACAGTGGAAAAAAATCTGAGTGGTCTAGCATCCTGTTCGCCCTATCCCAACACTTGTTCACGTTTTCTAAACGTTATGCACGTGCTACACAAAAAAACCTGTCACCGATATTCACACTTAAATTCAATATGTAGTTTTGAGTAGAACTTCACACTATATGTGGGGTGGCAGGGTAGCCTAGTGGTTAGAGCGTTGGACTAGTAACCGAAAGATTGCAAGTTCCAATCCCCGAGCTGACATGGTACAAATCTGTCGTTCTGCCCCTGAACAGGCAGTAAACCCACTGTTCCTAGGCCGTCATTGAAAATAAGAATTTGTTCTTAACTGACTTGCCTAGTTAAATATATATATATTTTTTTAAAGTATAATACAGCATAGAATTGCTGATTTGCTCATATTTGCAAAGGCCTGCCTGTGATTTGGCTGAAGGAATAGACACTGCATGTCATTGTGGCAGTAAGAGGAAAACCCTGCATGAAACGTTTACTCTTCAGTTGACACACTGTCTCCCTCAAAACACACACACCACTTTTTCCCACAAACCCATACCCTCTGCTCCCAACTTTAAAAAGTTGAGCACCAAACAGAATGTAAGGAGCACCAGAAAGATAGTTTACATTAGGTCTATGTGAATCCTACCTTTGAAGCACATCTCATGAGTAGCAGACCATTTTGCTGTCATCCTGTGTCAATCAAAATTTGCCTAGACCTACTGTCAAGTTACCAGGTTGTTAGCTAGCTAGGTAACATGACTGATAACGTATGTTATCCAAACAATAATTAGCGGCCCCCGGATTAGTTTAAAACGGCAAGCAACATGGTTTGTGAAATTATATAAATTGTGCGCAAAAAAAATCGCACGTCAAGGAAGAAAATAGCTCCAGTAATATGAGTCATTTCTTCAACCGCTTGAGCTAGAGACGAGACGTTTCATTTGCTGTAAAGCTGCAAGAATGACCGTCTCCAAGCCGTTTTTCCTCTCTGGCACTGCCGCGTTGCGTGACAGCAAACGTGCAATGCCTATCAGACTGGCCTGTGCTCTTGGTTATACCAGGGCTGAAATGATATACAAAGCATCCACTTTGTTCGCTCCGAGCGCTGCTCCAATGTGTCAAACGTAACAACAGAAGACTGATCAGGGTCTGGCGTGTAGGCTACAGTATATTCCTTGTGTATCGGATTTATCACAGGCTTATACGCTATGAGCGGAAAATGTCAGACAGCGCGAGACCTGCTGCAGCAGCATCAAATGGGAGGCAGGCTTCATCAGCGCGTCACACACTACTTTGCAACGTAACCTTGATTTAACTAGGCAAGTCAGTTAATTAAGAACAAATTCTTATTTTCAATGACGGCCTAGGAACAGTGGGTTAACTGCCTTGTTCAGGGGCAGAATGACAGATTTGTACCTTGTCAGCTCGGGGATTCGATCTCGCAACCACTAGGCTACCTGCCGCCCCGAAACCTGAACATGTTAATATATGAGGCATGTCTTACCTTGCTTCAAAGTAGCTGAATAGATTTCCTCTGGGTGGACGCCCTGATCCGTTTATGCACCCAATGCACATGGGTCCGTCAGATTTCTGAAATGTCCAGTAAATGTATATGTTGCCCGTCAAATGTCCTGCACCACATTTTCCTAACAGAAACCCTGGCACGAAAATGAAGTGGACATTTATTGGACCTGCGCATACAAGTGACTAGTTGCTGTTGCTTAAATTTGACAGAATTTATAAACAAAACTGACTTAATAAACATTTTATGACAGAAAGTAGCGGGTTCTTTAGATCGGTAGGGCCCAACAATTTGGTAGTATCATATGAAACGGTACTACAGTTTTCTAAAAAAGTATCATGACGTTTTGGTTCCGTGATATTACCGTGGTACCGGTATACCTTGCAACACTAATTGTCTGCATCCCAAATGGGAGTAGTGGAAATAGTACCCAATCGTCATACTTGAGTAAAATATACTTGAGTCATTTTCGATTAGGGTAAAAGTTAAAGTCACCCAGTAAAACAATACTTGAGTTAAAGTCTAAAAGTATTTGGTTTTAAATATACATTTGATAGATAAAATATACTTTAGTATCAGAAGTAAAAGTAGAAATCATTTCACATTCCTTATATTAAGCAAATCAGACAGCACCATTTATTTTTTAATGGATAGCCAGGGGCACACTCCAACACCATTTACAAACAAAGCATTTGTGTTTAGTGAGTCAGTCAGATCAGAGGCAGTAGGAATGACTTTGGGTGTTCTCTTGAGAAGTGTGTGAATTGGACCATTTTCCTGTCCTGCTAATAAGCATTCGAAATGTAACGAGTTTGATGTCAAGGAAAATGTATGGACTAAAAAGTACATTTTCTTTAGGAATGTAGTGAAGTAAAGGTAAAAAGTGGTCAAAAATATATATAGTAAAGTACAGACACCCCAAAAAACTACTTTAGTACGTTCAAGTATTTTATGGCACCCTATTCCCTATATAATGCACTACTTTTGACTAGGATCCAAGTAGTGCGATGGGCCCTGGTCAAATGAGTGCAGTATATACGGAATAGGTGTGCCACTTGGGAGGCAGCCATCATCCTCTGACTGAACCGGTGGGAATCCCCTCAAGGTATTTCAAGGTGAGGGAAAAAATAAAAACATAAAGACAATACTATGGTTCTCCTGTTCAGTGCATATGCACACAAACGCTTACCAGCATGCATTTGACAGGTATGGAAATCAACTGAGAAAGTAGAGACGCTTGCACTACTGTAAACGTTGCCTTTTGGTTGCATTAACATAGTATTGCGGGGTATGGTGACGCTATTGCTCAAAACATTTTCTTCCTCGCTTTTCCTACACATATAATGCTCTACGTCGATGCTATACAATTTACACACTCATCAGTGTACACACATGCCTGGTGAGAGAATCCTCCCCCCGCATCCCCTCCCTGAAACAAAGGGAAAAGCAAACCATGACCCTGTGAATCATTATCACAATAAATAGAAGGTAGGCCTGGCCGATATCGAATTCATTCTTATTTGTTTTAGCACAAATGTTCCAAACGCCTCTATCGCAAGAATCGAGGTCCAAATATATTATTTCATTTTTATTCGTTTTTTTTTGGTTAGTCTCGTCTCCTTCTGTGCCGTGCACCTTCCCACTCGCAAGCCACTCCCCCGTCCCTCACAACAACAAAAGACAAAACAGTCGCAACTCGCCATTTGCATTTGGAGGTTTGGTCAAGCAGAACTGGTCACAAGGACACCGAAACACAAGACATTTTACTGTAATAAAGAAAACCTTTTTAACAATACCATGTGTACGTCTCAACTCCTCAAAAATTGTGCGAAGAGCAGAACCTAATAAAACAGGAGCATCAAGGAACATTCATTCTGAATGCTCAGTTCGTCACACGCCTCATTGTGGTACCACTTACCGCTAGCAGCATTTGTCACACTGTAATACCAGCTGTCTAGTACACGTTTTATAAAATGTGCAACGAGCATAAACAACTATTATATAAGGAATTGGCAACTTTCTCATTCTGACAAATAAGGTAAACCACTTGATTTCAACATCTGAACAGTGGACAGGCAACCAATCTGTTCAGACAGTTGGAGATAGACAGAAGGGTGTGTTCTACTTTGTTGGCTTGCAAATATAACCAAGATGGCTAGACTTTAAAAATAAAGATTAGCTGCCTACCAACTAGCACGTGGACTAATGCTTGAGAGATTGTTTATAATGAGACCTGTGCTAATGTTCTATAATGCCTGCGACAAGAAGTTGGTCATTATTAGTAAATGTGCATTATGCATGGTACTGGTTCCATTTAACAAAAAGGGAATTTTCATAGACAGACTTAAAAGCCAGATCAGTGATTGCAAAAATGATGATTCAATTATTTTCATAAAATAATTACGTTAGTGGGTCTTATGGTTGTGGAAGGCTCATATTTAGCTCAGGTATAATTTCACAACCTTTAAATGAGCTTGGTTGAACAATTAGAGGAAACATTCAAAACGAGAGGTATATTGTGAATTGCCCGTAAGTTTGTAATAATCAAGATATTTTTAAGCCATAATCGCCCAGCCCTGATAGGTGCTTCATCTTCACCCATTTCTATGGGGAAAGCGTTTTTTGGGTAAAGTTTACTCTAGGAACAGCTTCCCCTCCCCCAATCCTAACCTTAACCATTACCAGGGTAAATGCAATACTGACTCAAGATCAGCATCTAGGGTCAAGTTAACCCTACTCCGTGGAAAACACTGTACACAGGTGCACTATTAGAATGAGGCGTCAGTGTACAGAAACGTGACACTGTAGTGGGCCGGAACAGTGGTTGTATTTTTAGATCAGGGGCTATAAATAGCTCCGCACTTGGATACGGGAGAGCCTTGTAGCCACGGGACTCAACGCGATTCATATTCATGACAGTGCGGCTTGCGATGGGCTCCTCAAAAAGCGAGGCTGGGTGGGAGCAACGAGCATCCGTGAGTAACAGATTGTGTGTATTTTTTAACCGTGTGGATGTGTACATTGAATATGTGAACTCCATGCATGCATGTTTGTATCTGAGCATCGGGGTACTTCTGCTCAGTACACCCAAACCAGTCTACCACCCAAACCTCCCTCTTTGAAATGCACAAAGAAAAATGTGAGGGAACAGTAAAAAACAAACATACTGAATTTGAGCATTAACTTTGGTTTTTATTCATGATTTGCGTCATTCACTGTCTCGGACCACATATGTGTCTTGCACAGTCTTGCTCTTAAGAGCCCCTCTAGAGAGTTTCCATACATCACAGCAACGTCAGCCCTCACACACCAGGCACTCACACGTGCACACAAGCATGCACTCACACATACATTTCTCAATGAACTACAAAGCAACCACACAGACATCCCCTTTTTACCTAGTCCTCTGCTCCCATGACCCTTTGCGTCCGAGGCACCCCTTAGGGTGGCCTCTTGATGCCCGACTGGCTGATGAGGAGTGACAGGCATGTGGGGCAGACCTCCCCCTCCCATGACACAAGTAGCAAAAGGAGTCTCGTCTGATCTACTGCAGAGAGCTGGCTTGCGTTCAGCAGGCACCACCGTATGAAAGCGTTCTCAAACGGGAAATGAAAACGTGTGTTTTATTATCAGTCAATTTTAAGGTAAGTAATGCCTCGGTTGGTGCCACTCCCCTCCCCCAAAACATCTTGTTTCATGCTCCCTGAGCTTGTACCTGTGTTAGGACAAACCAAGAGCCTACTTTCAACCAATCTAATTAACCTAAATGAAAGCTGCAATGTAGTGATGCACCGATAACAATTTTGGCTGATACAGATCTCCAATATTTTCATTGGCAAAAAAACCCGACACCGATAACCAATATTAAAAATGAAAGCGGCCTTTTAAGCATTCTAGTAACTATTTAATTGTAACACACACACATGGACGCAGCGGTCTAAGGCACTGCATTTCATCCTGGCTGTATCACATCCGGCCGTGATTGGGAGTCCCATAGGGCGCGCACAATTGGCCCAACGTCGTACGGGCCGTCATCGTAAATAATAATTTGTTCTTAACTGACTTGCCTAGTTAAATAAAGGTCACACACACACACAGACCAAAAAGTAATCTACCAGTAAAACAATCAAAACCTATTTCTTTCACTTACCAGGATTTCTATGGAACGCCGTTTGGGTCGTTGCGTATAAAAAAAGATCCACGTCAAAATCTGTTCCAGTAGCTATAGTTAGCTAGCTAGGTGTCATCTAAAAATAACCCTAATTTATAAGACAGTTCTTATTTGATTAATGGTGGTTGGACCCATCCACAATAGTGGACTTCGCGGTTAGCCTTCAAAATAAACATCTGGCATAATTCTACTATTTGTATTAATTTTCATCACTGTCAACGACATCCTTTTCCCCCCCAAGACTGCTTCGATCACGTGGACTGGGATATGTTCCGGATAGCGTCGAACAACAACATTGATGTATACGCTGATTCGGTGAGCGAGTTTATTAGCAAGTGCATCGGCGATGTTCTACCCACGGCGACTATAAAACCTTCCCCAACCAGGGCAAGGCGACCAGAAACATAACCGAATACAAACAGTGTCGCTATTCCCTCTCCAAGGCAATCAAACTAGCTAAGCGTCAGTATAGAGTAGAAGTCAACCGATTAAAATCGTAATGGCCGATTAATTAGGGCCGATTTCAAGTTGTCATAACAAATCGGTAATCGACATTTTGGACACCAATTATGGTTACACTGCACTCCATGAGGAGACTGCGTGACAGGCTGACTACCTGTTACACGAGTGCAGCAAGGAGCCAAGGTATGGTCCTAGCTAGCAATAAACTTACAAAAAAAACAATCTTAACATAATCGCTAGTTAACTAAACATGGTTGATGATATTACTAGTTTATCTAGCTTGTCCTGCGTTGCATATAATCGATGCGGTGCCTGTTAATTTATCATTGAATCATTGCCTACATCACCAAACGGGTGATTTAACAAGCGCATTCGCGCTTAACCATAAACATAGATGTCTTTCTTAAAATCAATACACAAGTATATATTTTTTAAACCTGCATATTTAGTTAATATTGCCTGCTAACATGAATTTCTTTTAACAAGGGAAATTGTGTCACTTCTCTTGCGTTCCGTGCAAGCAGAGTCAGGGAATATGCAGCAGTTTGGGCCACCTGCCTCGTTGCGAACTGTGTGAAGACCATTTCTTCCTAACAAATACCGTAATTAATTTGCCAGAATTGTACATATTTATGACATAACATTGAAGGTTGTGCAATGTAACAGCAATATTTAGACTTAGGGATGCCACCCTTTAGATAAAATACGGAACGCTTCTGGTATTTCACTGAAAGAATAAACGTTTTGTTTTCGAAATGATAGCTTCCGGATTTGACCATATTAATGACCTAAGGCTCGTATTTCTGTGTATTATTATATTATAATTAAGTCTATGATTTGATAGAGCACTCTCACAGAGGTGGTAGGCAGCAGCATGCTCGTAAGCCTTCATTCAAACAGCACTTTCCTGCTTTTGCTAGTAGCTCTTCAAGCATTGCGCTGTTTATGACTTCAAGCCTATCAACTCCCGAGATTAGGCTGGCAATACTAAAGTACCTATTAGAACATCCAATGGGCAAAGGAATATGAAATACAAATGGTATAGTGAGAAATAGTCCTATAATAACTACAACCTAAAACTCCTTACCAGGGAATATTGAAGACTCCAGCTTTCATATGCTGCTGCTCCAGTTTCAACTGTTCTGCCTGTGGCTATGGAACCCTGACCTGTTAACCGGACGAGCTACCTGTCCCAGACCTGCTGTTTTCAACTCTCTAGAGACAGCAGGAGCGGTAGAGATACTCTCAATGATCGGCTATGAAAAGCCAACTGACATTTACTCCTGAGGTGCTGACTTGTTGCACCCTCGACAACTACTGTGATAATTATTATTTGACCATAGTGGTCATTTATGAACATTTGAACATCTTGGCCATGTTCTGTTATAATCTCCACCCGGCAAACCCAGAAGAGGACTGGCCACCCCTCATAGCCTGGTTCCTCTCTAGGTTTTTTCCTAGGTTTTGGCCTTTCTAGGGAGTTTATCCTAGCCACCGTGCTTCTACACCTGCATTGCTTGCTGTTTGGGGTTTTAGGCTGGGTTTCTGTTCAGCACTTTGAGATATCAGCTGCTGTAAGAAGGGCTGTATAAATACATTTTATATGTTCTGAGCAAGGAACTTAAACGTTAGCTTTTTTACATGGCACATATTGCACTTTTACTTTCTTCTCCAACACTTTGTTTTTGCATTATTTAAACCAAATTGAACATGGTTCATTATTTATTTGAGACTAAATAGATTTTATTGATGTATTATATTAAGTTAAAATAAGTGTTCATTCAGTATTGTTGTAATTGTCATTATTACAAATAAATATATTTATAAAAATCGTCCGATTAATCGGTATCGGCTATTTTTGGTCCTCCAATAATCGGTATCGCCGTTGAAAAATCATAAAATCGGTTCGACCTCTAGTATAGAGACAAAGTAGAGTCGCAATTCAATGGCTCAGACACGAGAGGTACGTGGCAGGGTCTACAGTCAATCACGGACTACAAAAAGAAAACCAGCCCCGTCGCGGACCCCGATGTCTTGCTCCCAGACAAACTAAACAACTTCTTGGTTCGCTTTGAGGACAATACAGTGCCACCGACACGGCCCGCTACCAAAACCTGCGGGCTCGCCTTCACCGCAGCCAACGTGAGTAAAACATTTAAACGTGTTAACCTGCGTCCTCAGAGCATGCGCAGACCAGCTGGCTGGTGTGTTTACGGACATATTCAATCAATCCCTATCCCAGTCTGCTGTTCCCACATGCTTCAAGAGGGCCACCATCACTTCCGTCATCATCCTGTACTCACTCTTCACCCATGACTGCGTGGCCATGCACGCCTCCAACTCAATCATCAAGCTTGCAGACAACACTACAGTAGTAGTGGACTTCAGGAAACAGCAGAGGGAGCACCCCCCTATCCACATCAACGGAACAGTAGTAGAGAAGGCGGAAAGTTTTAAGTTCCTTGGCGTACACATCACGAACAAACTGAAATGTTCCACCCACACAGACAGCATGGTGACGAAGGCGCAACAGCGCCTCTTCAACCTCAGGAGACTGAAGAAATTTGGCTTGTCACCAAAAACACTCAAACTTTTACAGATGCACAATCGAGAGCATCCTGTCGGGCTGTATCACCGCCTGGTACGGCAACTGCTCCGCCCCACAACCGCAAGGCTCTCCAGAGGGTAGTGAGGTCTGCACAATGCATCACCGGGGGCAAACTACCTGCCCTCCAGGACACCTACACCACCTGATGTCACAGGAAGGCCAAAAAGATCATCAAGGACAACAACCACCCGAGCCACTGCCTGTTCACCCCGCTATCATCCAGAAGGTGAGGTCAGTACAGGTGCATCAAAGCTGGGACCGAGACTGAAAAACAGTTTCTATCTCAAGGCCATCAGACTGTTAAACAGCCATCACTAACATTGAGTGGCTGCTGCCAACATACTGACACAAATCTCTAGCCACTTTAATAATAAAAAATTGGATGTAATAAATGTATCACTAGTCACTTTAAACAATGTTTACATACCTTACATTACTCATCTCATATACTGTACTCTACACCATCTACTGCATCTTGCCTACGCCGTTCGGCCATCGCTCATCCATATATTTCTATGTACATATTCTTATTCATTCCTTTGTTGTTGTGAAATTGTTAGATTACTTGTTGGTTATTACTGCATGGTTGGAACTAGAAGCACAAGCATTTCGCTACACTCGTATTAACATCTGCTATGTCACATTTTATTTGACTTGGGATTTTATTTATTTTGAAGGCAAACCGCAAATTCCTCACTAGCCAGCTGAAGCTAGCTGGCTGGTTATAACGTTAGCTTTGGGCAACAGGGTTAAGTAGCTATTTATTTTCATGAACTAAAGTGCAATTTCAATAGGCGAACAACAAGTGGCAACCTAGCTGATACTTACAAGGATTCCTAAATCATTGCTAAGAATAATGAATATGACAGCAGTTTCTACTGGTCATTGTTTGCAGGCTGGTTGTATTGGTGCTAGGTAGGTACCAAGCTAAAGCTAGCTTCCCCAGAAGTTGCGGTCAAACAAATGATGCTTTATTTCCAACGCGGTATTGTAAACACATCGTTCGTGGCCACTGTTTGCTGAATTCTTTTACAACTTTGACAGTGCTACTGTATCTTTTTTGACATGCAAAGACCCAAACGGTGTTCCATAATATGTTCTGTATGTCTGTATGAAAATAATAGCAGTGACGCTATTACTGTGTACCTCCGGTAGGGCAACATCTGAAAAATAGCGCACTTGGTAGTGTGTACCGGTGCTCGACCAGTTGGCGAAAGCCAACATCACCCACGACAGAGAATGGTTGATTGTCAAGGGCAATGAATTCCATTATCTTGGCTTTAATGGATTTCCCATTTGTGTTGTCTCGCTGAAATGTTCTTACTCTTTCAACTGACTGCTCGACTTGACTGCTCAGTCATATACGTATGCATGGTAGCTATGACATCGGTTTTTAACATCGGTGTTGAACCAGACATCAGCCGATTCCGATATGTTCACCGATATATCGTGCATCCCTACAGCAATGTATAACTTTTTGGGCGACCTGACCAAATTCACATAGAAATGTGATTTATACATGTGTCATTCTCATTGAAAGCAAGTCAAAGAAGCGGTAGATCTGTTCTATGTGCGCAATTTCTGTGTGTCCCTTTTTATGTTTTGTTTTTGCGTCTTTTACTTTTTTTTTTTTTTTTTACCCCAGCGTCAAACAGCTCAAAATACAATATTTTCGCTAATGGAAAATATATTTCACAGCGATTTAGATGGTACAATGATTCTCAACAATATACATTACTTGTTTTGTCACAAACTGAAATTAGGTTAACATTAAGAATTTTTGCAACCAGGTAATGGATTCATCAGGATACAAGATGGTGCCGGAGAACAATGCTGACGTTTTACATATTCCTAACCAATTGTTTTTCTTTGCATTGTCTGTAACTTATTATTTTACTTATTTTGCACATCATGTTGCTGCTACAGTCTCTTATGACCGAAAATAACTGCTGGACATCAGAACTGCGATTACTCACCAGGGGCTGGCAGAATCCTTTTTTTCCATTAATAAGTCCGACGTGAATGATATACTGCTTTCCCGGGAACAGGCCAAGATCCATCATTTGCGTTTAGAGAAGGCGAAGAAAAAGGGGTCAGAGGGCGGGGCTGCCTTCGGAGAATTTATAGTCGATTGAATAAACCCCACTTCTTTCCATTCTGCTTGCAAACGTGCAATTTTTGGAAAATAACAATCGATGACATAAACGGAAGATTAAACTACCAACGGGACATTCAAAACGAATATCTTATGCTTCACAGAGTCGTGGCTGAACGACGACATTATCAACTTACAGCTGACTGGTTATATGCTGTACCGGCAGGACAGAACAGCGGCGTCTGGTAAGACAAGGGGAAGCGGACTATGTATTTTTGTAAATAACAGATGGTGCACGATATCTAAGGAGATCTCAAGGTTTGATCGCATGAGGTAGAGTATCTCATGATAAGCTGTAGACCACACTATCTACCAAGAGAGTTTTAATCTGTATTTTTCGAAGCTGTCGACAAACCACCATAGACTGATGCTGGCACTAAGAACGCACTCATTGAACTGTATACCACCATAGGCAAACAGGAATACGCTTAACCAGAGGCAGCGCTCCTAGTACCAAATGTCATGTTAAATATGCTACCAGAGGGGGGGGGGGGGGGGGACGACACACAAAAAAAAACAAAAAAACTCTGGACCACCTTTACGCCACACACAGACGCGTACAAAGTTCTCCCTCCCCCTCCATTTGGCAAATCTGACCATAATTCTTTCCTCCGGATTCCTGCTTACAAGCAAAACTACAGCAGAAAGCACCAGTGACTCGATCAATAAAAAAAGTGGTCAGATGAAGCAGATGCAAAACTACAAGACTGTTTTGCTAGCACAGACTGGAATATGTTCCTGGATTCTTCCGATGGCATTGAGGAGTACCCCACATCAGTCATTGGATTCATCAATAAGTGCATCGACGACGACGTCCCCACAGTGACTGTACATTTCCCAAACAGAAGCCATGGATTACAGGCAACATCAGCACTGAGCTAAAGGCTAGAGCTGCTGCTTTCAAGGAGCGGGACTCTAAACTGGAAGCGTATAAGAAATCCTGCTATGCCCGCCGATGAACCATCAAACAGACAAAGCATCATACTACACTGGCTCTGACCCTCGTCGGATGTGGCAGGGTTTGCAAACCAATACCGACTACAAAGGGAAGCATAGCCGAGAGCTGCCCAGTGCCACGAGCCAAACTACTTCTATGCTCGCTTCGAGACAAATAACACTGAAACATGCATGAGAGCACCAGCTGTTCCGGAAGACTGTGTGATCACACTCTCCGTAGCCGATGTGAGTAAGTAAGATCTTTAAACAGGTCAACATTCACAAGGCCGCAGGGCCAGACGGATTACCAGGATGTGTACTGCGAGCATGCACGTGCCTTCCCACCAGAGACTAGATTAAATTCCTGCATCTTGTATTCCTGCTATACCTCCTCCTTCCATTCTCTCTCTGTTTCTACACTATCTGTAATAAAGCATAAAAAAAAATACAAAAAGGGGAGTGGGACTCCACTCTAAAATATATAACAATTATCCTTCTAGGACAAGCAGTACTACTACATTATGACTGTCATGTTGTCCAGGTAAAGCTTAGACCAGTGAGTTCCATAAGTGCCAGCTGCCAGCCAAATAGCTGACGACTAACCCTTACGTTATTGGGGTGTTATAGATGTCACCAAATTTGATTTTGTAGCACAAAAATGTTGTGGTGGGGCATGCCACCGCACCCCCTAGCTTGCTACTGATTTTATTCCAGTGTCATATACCCATTGTTGCCTTATAAGACACGTATGTATTTATTGAAGTAATATGTGCACAAAACAAAAACTAAATTACATTTTATACACAGATAGCCATAGTAAGAACAGCTGCCATGTTGTCACATTATACAAACACATTTCTTGTTCTCCCCATGTTGAAAGATCATGAAACCCTATCACAGAAGAAGCAGTACAAATGGGTGGGTGGGTGGGGGGGGGGGGGTTATCAGCCACATAGGAATGAGTGAGGACATCTACGAAGTGATGTGCACAGTGCTTTCAGTGTGACGTGTATGAACTTCAAAATATGGTGAACATATATCACACAGGTTTGTGTAGGCGCGTGTATATGTGCAGACAACATACATAAGAGCAAACACCACAATGAATGTCGCAGACACACACAGACAATGTGTGGAAAAGTCAGGGAGCGGCAAAGGTCACCTACCTGCTTAGAATGCAAGATGCGAAACTAAAGAAGTGGAAAGAGGGAGAGAGAAAGGCAAAACGCTAAATGATGGAGCAACACGAAGCAGGAAGAGGGGTGGGGCCTCTTCCTCACGACACCCATCACCACCGGCCCCAAAAATCTACCCCCAACAATACAGAGTGACAGATCAATTGATCACATTTGGATGCTGTCCTATCCCTTTGTTCCCCTCACTACCATTGTCGCGCTCCAAATTTTCCAGACTTGTCTTTCGAGAACGCAACAGAGTCTAGTTCTGACACGGCAGACAGACCAGAGGGGTACCAGCCCAGGGAATACGCAGTGTTAACTAGTATTGTATTATTATTACTCAATAGTAGTACAACTAACATCATTATCCAGCTAAGGAGCGACACTGGACTGGAGGAGATTGAGTCTGCGATGTTGACAGGAAGCTCTGGAAGATAGACTTTTCATCCCGTCGACCCCAGACGACCAAATGTTATTATTTAACTAGGCAAGTCAGTTAAGAACAAATGATTATTTACAATGATGGCCTACCCCTGCCAAACTCTAACCCGGACGTTACTGGGCCAATTGTGCACCGCCTTATGGGACACCCACTCACGGCCGGTTGTGATACAGCCTGTAATCGAACTAGGGTCTGTAGTGACGGCTCTAGTACTGAGATGCAGATGATTATTATAGTACAGTTACAGTAGTTTTAGAAATGAAGGCTTTATATCAGAATTATATGTAGCTAGCTGTTTAAGTATTACTATGGTAACTGCAGAGTATACGTGGCCTTACAGCTCAGACCGAGTAATTATAATGGAACATGCTTGAGTACACCAATTGAAAATAGAAAAGCCAATTAAAGCAAATCAACCTTAAACTGAGAGGAAACAAACTAAAACAAATGAAGCAGCCTTACTACTTAATAGTGGGTAAGATAATACATGGAATAGGACTGGGCGATATGGCCAAAATATCATATCGTGGTATTTTTCAAATTTGTGACGGTATAATGATATTTTATGTTTTTGATGAATAAAAGTACTAAATTTGCTTTATGAGTAGTGCGTGACGCTAGGGTGGCAACACATATTTTAAAATTACTTCAATGGGTCTTTCTTCAGTCGGATTGTTATATACTGTTCAATTCAACTTCAACCTAAAGTCATTTCCTGCATTTCCATAAATTTCTGCATTTCCTGCACTCATGAGATTATTTCCACACTGCCACGATATGGGCAAAAATACTAGGCCTTATTTTTTAACCAAATTGTGATTTAGATCAAAACAATGGGTGAACTTTTGGAATCATGGAAATAGAATGTTTATTATAACTCTGTAGTTAGAATATAAATATTAGTGGGCACTTTGAATACAGTGTTGTTTGACATGACGAATGAAAATGCCATGGACGAGTTATTGTGACAGGTTAGGAAGCAAAGTGATGTTCAGTGTTTCCTAGGGGACCCTATAATCTTGGCTACATTAAATCTTTATTCATATAGCCAACATATTCATGCTTCGCCTATTCCTCTTTGATTGAGAAGATACTGTTGCACAAACAACATGCTGATTTAAGCCTCCACCAGTACTGGTATCAGGCTGTAATAGCTAACTACGCTTGCTCTGACTCAGTAATTTTATTAGCTAGTTAGCCAGCTAACCAACGATTAGCATTAGTGGCTAACACGATTTAGCTTAACTTGCTAAGAAAATACAAACTAGCTGTTTGCAGAAGATGTAATAAACACAAACTAATATTGTCATTATAGAACACTTGTGGATTTATATTAAGATCAAAGTGGAAACATTGTTGTCATCAACATTGTTGCATGTGCTGTATTTACCATGCAGACTGAACAAAAGAGTCTCGTGGTCAAGCAACAACAAATGCGCACCTTGAGTAACAGGGTGGGACTAGGTCTGTGTGGAAAGCGGCATGGAGAGAGAGAGAGAGAGATGACTCAAGTAGCGGAGTAAACTATGAAAATGGACGTTACACACGGCGTATCACATTTAACAAATTCAAATACTGTTAAAGAAGGTAAAGTAAAAACCCAAACTGGTCCGTGCATAAATACCGGTATATAGTAAAATACAGTATACCGCACAGCCCCAGTATGGAATGGGAGACGTTTTACATTACGGCAGCCTTATAATACTAAAGTTATGGTTAGGAAATAGCCTATGTAAGCACTGGGACCAGAAATTGTCATGGACATTTATAACACACCATGTTATTGAGAACCAGCTTGTCAAATTAGATGTATATACACATTTTTCTCATTTGAAATAAACACTACCCTGACTTCATTCTGTTATAATTTTTCTCCATAGGCTCCTCACAAAACATACCCATTTGACTACCAAACAAATTCTATTCAGAGGTCCTTAAGGATGCTCCTTCCTCTTCATTCTTAATATGCAATTTGTAATGCATTCTTGTGCATTGAGCTGAGCAACTGACATGGCGAAATCTAGGGGATATTTTTAGCAAGATATTTCCAAGTTCCACCACAACAACATTCTGAGCTGACTGACAAGTGTACAACTTCCTGGGAGGGTGGAATTACTTGACGGCGTTGTGGATAAATGTCTGTGTGTTTGGCTCCATCTTTCCGACTCGCTCTTGGTTCCCTCTGAAACACTTTCTCAGGCACACACACACAGTACGTTTGTTTATCTCATGTGTAACTCTGTGTTGTTTTTGCCGCACTGCTTTGCTTCATCTTGGCCAGGTTGCAGTTGTAAATGAGAACTTGTTCTCAACTGGCCGACCTGGTTAAATAAAGGTGAAAAAAACATATCTATAATATATATATATTTTTTAAATCGCACCCCCCCCCCCACATCATTAATCTCTGTTCAGTGCAGAAGCAGGGCTGCACATTTCGAGACAAACACACGACACAATGATGCACACGCTGAAAAATGTTGTCTGTTCAGCTAGGCTTGTTAAGCTAGGCTTGTTAAGCTAGGCTTGTTAAGCTAGGCTTGTTAATTGCTACCAGAAGTTGAGCCCTCTTTCCATTATGGCACAGATACAAAGATGAGCCTTTCTATCTCGGCATTGGGTTGTTCCGTGTCATGTCAGCAAGCCATGACACCCACCATCTCAGATTGCTCTGAAATCATTGCTGTTGTTTGAAACAGATAAGATTAGCATTCCTGCAACATTATTTTGTTGAAATAGAAATTTGATCTGAGAAATTAAGCTAATTGATTGCACCCTTATTGGCCATTTTATTTGACAGGATTCATATAAATAGAGTACCTAACATCCGATTTGGATGCTAGCTTACAGCTAAAGCGGACATTAATTTAATTCACTAGCCCAGAGCTTTGTTATAATATGCAAAATACGCTGATTTCTGTGACTGGCTAACATGCATATTTTTTTTGCCCTGCTATCAAGTATCGTTATGGTATCGAGTATCGTGATAATAAACCTTGCGTCGGTATCAAAATCAAATTCTGGTAACATGACACTAATCCGATCCATGTGTACAACCACACAGCAGTTTAGCAGTTTAGCAGTTACACAGCCGGGCCCTGGTGGCAATAAATTAACACAACCCGAAAGCTTACCTTGACTTGGAAGAGTTGCCGTGTTGGATAGCCTTAGCCAGCTAGCTAACTTAAATAGCATTCCTCTGTTTGAGTCAGGTTATTGAGTAGGCAAAATTAACTGCATTAGCTAAGTGAAAAGGTAAACCAAGAACAAAAATAGCTAACTCTCTCCCTCTCTTACTGCTGCTTCTCCTTACAGTTAAGAAATAAATTTGTTTAAAACTGTTCAACTATTGTCTCTCTTTGAGTCAACCACTCAGCACTCTTTATGCACTGCAGTACATGCTTTCTACATGCTTTTTACATACCAAGTGTCAACTCTTCTACCTTATGCCTTTTATACCCCTATACTCCCTCTGTATTAGGGACAGAGCCTGTATTAATAATACTCCCTCTGTATTTATATGCATTATAAACCTGGGGAAACGGACAAACACGGTTTGAAAAAATTTACTGCAATTTATCTTTTAGCTCGGCCTTTTTTATTTTCCGAAATTTGCACTAAGAATGGCATAATCAACATTATGCCACATCCACGTGTTGTTACAGGCTGCATTCAACATGGATTAAATCAATTGGTTTTTTTCTCACCCATCTAGTCACAATACCCCATGATAACAAAGTGAAAATATGTTTCCGATTTGTGTAGGTAGCTATCAAGTAAACACAATGATATAGTAACTTGTTGACTTAACTCTAGAATGCCTACTTCAAGTGTTTTAGTACTAGTCTGTAATCTCAGGACTTAACCTATGCCTCATGGGATTGGACAGAAGTACAACAAGGGAATAGTTATTGAGCAGCCTGCCAAAGACATGATGTAGTGAGCCTCCTAGGGGTGGGAAGGTATCATACAGTATGCAAATAGTTAGTTGCTAGCAACCTGAACTTGACCACTGACTAGGCTATGCACAAACTTGAATGGCACAGGAAGAACTGAAAAGGAATAGGGTCTTCAAAGAGATCCTTCAAAAAGGTAGGCTGCATATGCAAGAGTGGGGTGCAAGAGTACAGTGAAACGCGTTTCTTGCTTGCTCTTTCATAGTCAAGTGTGAGCGCGAGAGTAAGTGAGAGTAATTCTCTACCAAAAAGTTGGTTGGCCCTCTGATGTCACATAGGTTGATACATTGCTACGCTTTCATTTATTAAGCCCTTTTACAAAAAAAGTCACACTGCACCTAACATCATTACTAAACTTTAGACATACAAGTTACCACCCCCACTCTCAAGGATGACTAACCCTGTAAATTCCTTTGGTCTCTTCAATTGGCCTACCTGGTTAAATAAAAAGGTGAAATACATTTTTTTACATTTGTGGAACAATCTTCTATTTCTTTTACATTTGATGTTCTGGCAATTCAAAAAGCTGATTAAGGACCGTATTACTGAAGAATGTGTTTATCCTTTTGGTTTGCAGGTCTTTTTTGTACTTCAGGGGTCATCTGTAAAAGAGACCTTGGTTTCAGTACATAAAATAAAAAGCTAAATAAAAATGAGAGAGAGTGTATGCAGGCCTATGTGTGTAAAGTTACCTGAACAGTACAGATGGTTAAAGTGTTTGAATAACATTGTTGGACAAGTTTAAGAGCTCTGTTCTTTGTATCCCCTATAGTCCAGGGATCATCAACGAGACTCAGCCGCGGGCCAAAACATAATTAGGCCTACAAATAATTTGACTGCACGAATCCCAAACAGATAACATTTGACTAAAACATCATTTATGATCTTGCTTACATTTGTACACGATCACATATATCCCTCTATTATGTGTGGAAATACTTTGGCACAGATTTCCCCAAAAATAAATACTAAATAACCTGGAGCTTATTTGCTTGTATTTTTACAGTGTTTAATGTCCATCAATTCTAAATTTTTTAAGTACTTAATTTTTGGTTTAGAGAACTCGGGGGGGGCAAATAAAATCACCAGCAAGCCAAATTCGGACCGCGGGACGTCAGTTGGGGAACCCTGTTATAGTTACAATAATTTAGAATGTTTGAAGCGTTAACAGTAATTAAAGCTGTGTGTGTGTGTGTGTGTGTGTGTGTGTGTGTGTGTGTGTGTGTGTGAGTGAGTGAGTGAGTGAGTGAGTGAGTGAGTGAGTGAGTGAGTGAGTGAGTGAGTGAGTGAGACTGCTTTGTGCAAGTGTTAAACTTCAAGAACATTGATATGAGCCAGTAAGCCTACTTAAAGCTATTTGGAAAATGCTATTAAAACATTCTGATGTAGATCATTTTGTGTTTCCGTACCTTATAAATCAACGCATAGTTTGCCTGTAACTCAATGCAATACTTTTTAAATGTAAAAATCTTTCAGGGCCAAATTTGAGCAAAAAAATTCAAGAATTAATCGCGATTAACTAATGCTATTAACTCAATTATTTTCAGCATTTGACAGCCCTAATGTAAATATTTTTTGTATAGTTTATCTAAAACGGATAACTTAAATGTTTCACAATGTCTTGCGGAAGTGTTCACCCCCTTGGCATTTTTCCTATTTTGTTGCCTTACAACCTGGAATTAAAATAGATTTTTGGGGGGTTTTTATCATTTGATTTACACAACATGCCTACCACTTTGAAGATGCAAAATATTTTATATTGTGAAACAACCAAGAAATTCAACCAAAAAACAAAACTTGAGCGTACATAACTACTCACACCCCCCCCAAATTCAATACTTTGTAGATCCACCTTTTGCAGCAATTACAGCTGCAAGTCTCTTGGGATATGTCTCTATAAGCTTGGCACATCTTGCCACTGGGATTTTTGACCATTCTTCAAGTCAAAACTGCTCCTTCAATTTGGATGGGTTGCGCTGGTGTACAGCAATCTTTAAGTCATACCACAGACTCTCAATTGGATTGAGATCTGGGCTTTGACTAGGCCATTCTAAGGCATTTAAATGTTTCCCCTTAAACCACTCGAGTGTTGCTGTTAGGTGAACCTCCGTCCCAGTCTCAAATCTCCGGAAGACAAACAGGTTGCCCTTAAGAATTTCCCTGTATTTAGAGCCATCCATCATTCCTTCAATTCTGACTAGTTTCCCAGTCCCTGCCGATGAAAAACATCCCATAAGCATGATGCTGCCACCACCATGCTTCACTGTGGGGATGGTGTTCCCGGGGGTGATATGAGGTGTTGGGTTTGCACCAGACATAGCGTTTTTCTTGGACAAAAAGCTAAATTTTAGTCTCATCTGACCAGAGTACCTTCTTCCATATGTTTGGGAGTCTCCCACATGCCTTTTAGCGAACACCAAACGGGTTTACTTATTTTTTTCTTTAAGCAATGTCTTTTTTTCTGGCCACTCTTCCGTAAAGCCCAGCTCTGTGGAGTGTACGGCTTAAAGTCATCTGATGGACAAATACTCCAATCTCCGCTGTGGAGCTTTGCAGCGCCTTCAGGTTTATCTTTGGTCTCTTTGTTGCCTCTCTGATTAATGCCCTCCTTGCCTGATCTGTGGGTTTTGGTGGGCGGCCCTTCTTGGCAGGTTTGTTGTGGTGCCACAACTTTGTCCCTGACCTGTTTAGAGAGCTCCTTGGTCTTCATGGTGCCGCTTGCTTGGTGGTGCCGCTTGCTTAGTAGTGTTGCAGACTCAGGGTCCTTTCAGAACAGGTGTATATATACACACTGAGATAATGTGACAGATCATGTGACACTTAAATAAAGTCAACCTGTGTGCAATCTAACTAATTATGTGACTTCTGAAGATAACTGGTTGCACCAGATCTTATTTAGGGGCTTCATAGCAAAGGTGGTGAACACATATGCACCTACCACAAGCCATTTTTTTTTCATTTCACTTCACCAATTTGGACCATTTTGTGTATGTCCATTACATGAAATCCAAATAAAAATCCATTTAAATTACAGGTTGTAATGCAACAAAATAGGAAAAACGCCAAAGGGGTGAATACTTTTGCAAGGCACTGTATTTGTATGAAATTCACTGATAGAAGGGGAGGACCATCCTGAGTAGCCCTCACTGCCTTGGGATAAAGATAACATAAGGATACTATTGTTTATCATCCTATGATAATATAGCAGCATGAAAAACAGAGGCAATAGCTGAAATATTTTATGGACAAATAAATGATATATACTTGATACTCGGAGGGCAACACAAAAAATTTGGAAGTTCTCTTGCCAAATTGTAGCCTTCAAAGCAAGTTTACAGATCAGACTAGATGTTTACTGATCCTAAAATATTTCTCTCAGACCCCCCCTTCCAGCATTGGGGAACATCCCTCCATGTCTATTTCCACAGGCACAAGCACTGTTCATGACAAACTGTTGACGCCCCTCTTGTTGACAGAGAACATTTTGCAGGTTTAAAGGTTATTTCTTGCAATTCTATACATTTTGTTGTGTGTATTCATGTGATATTTGAGCGACTCAAACATTGCCACAAAATCTATGGGCTAAAAAACGTTCTCTGACATGGGCTGGTTCATCTGGACATTTCGGACAAGTTATAAATAGCTCTGAGGGATTCAATGACTGACATGACAAAAGGAAAACAGATGCTGCACTACCAATTTTGAAATTGCACCTTGTGCATTCTACTATTACAACTTTCAAGAGTAAGTTGAAAGCCACCCCCAGCTAACCCCTCGCACCCCCTAGAGGCTGCGCCGCACAGTTCGGGGACTATTCAAATGCTGGCCAAATTCCACTCAAGATTTTAGAGGGGTAATTTATGAGTATGGGACTATAGGCTGCACAAATCCATCAAAATGCCCTGGTCAAGAATCAGAGAGCAGTCTCAAAAGATTCATCAGAAAACAGGCCTTAAACATTCCTTCCCTTGGGAGGTACTTTGCAGCATGGTCAAGTAATTGGCGGGCAGACTGTGGGCCAAATTCAGCTTTTCCGACCACACCGGAAAAAAACATGGAGCAGAATAGTAGCAGGGTAACAGGCCTGCGGAGCTTTGACAAATCCCACACCGTGTTTTTACAACGCGAGAACTCATGGCGCGTCCGTCTCGATTGTCCAACGCAGCTTCCTCTCCATCTGCACAGATCTGAAAACACGGGATAAAAGTGACAGCAATATGTCGAATGCCTTTTAGGAATTTGCTTTCACTTGGGGAAAAAAACGAGGTCTCTAAACTATTTATATTCAACCTTATTCCAGGTATGCACAGATGGAAGAAAAGGAGACGAGGAGGCCTTTTTAGACTATTGACGTGCATCCTTTGTGTTGAAGGACAAAGCACCCATGGCTGGGGGAGGATGTGGCCTAATGCCAGCTATTGATCAGCTGGAATACGATAGCGTGGATGGCCCTCGCATTAGAAGTGTCTCGGGCCATTATCGACAGATTCTGCCTCCTGTGAAGTCACAAGCCAGCCCATGTCCTGTTTCATGTTCTAAAAGAAAGCTTTACCCAAAATATTATATTTTTCTCTAACTCTGTATGTCCGTCTATCTTTTGAGACCCACCCACCCACCCATCCTAGACAGGCCGATGCAGGGTGTACTGAATGACATCGACCACCAGAACTGCTTGTTGTGTGAGAGAATGAGCGAGAGAGAGAGACTCTTACGTGACTCCTTACTGAGCTGAAACGCGAGCACACACTGCGTGGTGTGTAAACGCATGTGATGCGACTTCCGCTTTTGGAAGTTAACAAGGCGACACTCCATCCAAACCCTTTACATTCGTGACAATTGGCCTAACTTGAAATGTTTCTTATAGAAGAAATATGAAAAGCATAAGCATGGTAGCAATTGAAAGGGAACAGTTAGGAGATTATGGGAACATGATTAGACCAAAAGGTGTGGATGCAGCAGTTCACCAGATAAGACTGAATCCAAATACAATGTTGACTTTATGTGCATTTTACATTCTGTATTTTGCCGCATTTGTTGTTGATAAAAATCAGAAAACTCTTGATTTGATATTAAGATGAAAACACATTGGACCTTTAATATACCACAGTATATAGATATGCAGGAATAAGTTTAAAAGGCTGAAAATGCAAATGGTGACTTGACCAGCTAATTACACCTAGAACAAGACCAGCTAGTTACACCTAGCATATTTGAGGCACAAAAGTAGGCCCACATATTGATTTTATACAAATCGTCATGCCACACTTTTCTTCATCCATTAAAACGGTCGTAACCCATACCCAAAACACGAACATAATAACATGTCCAATGGTCTTTCTCCCAACAAAATCAAGATAAACGCATGAATTACTCAAAATCAAAATGGCTAGTTTATGAAATTACAGTTCAGCAATCCCACAAATTCTTGGGTTTATTTGTGTGCGTTGCTTGGAGCCCTCTGCATGTAAACCTATAATAATGGTATTGTGATAACCAACGTTTCATTCCCCAGGCCGCACCAGATGACATATCCTGCAAAAGTTCTATCTGGGGGATTTTTGGTGTTTGGATTTCAATGCAAAAAGAGGAGACCTGGTATGCTTCTCTGTCTCCCGCTTCAGGCTCGTATTTCTGGTGAACTGAGCACACTTCCCCCGAGACCACTGACAGAGCTCACAAACGAGCTCTGGGTTTGAAATGGACGACAGTCAGAAGCTTTTGGTTCAGGTTCGTTGTTGTGTCACAGCTGGAAAGAGAAAGGTCTTGCCGGTGTCGCAGATGCGATACAAAACACAGGACAAAATAGAAAAAAATACTTACGCTGGAAGGGATCTAGTGAGGGTGCAGTTCACACCAAGACACTGTCAACCAACAGCGTTCTAGGTCCACGTTTCCATTAATAACCGATCTAGGGGGCCTCCCGGGTGGCGCAGTGGTCTAGGGCACTGCATCATAGTGCTAACTGCGCCACCAGAGTCTCTGGGTTCGCGCCCAGGCTCTGTCGCAGCCGGCCGCGACCGGGAGGTCCGTGGGGCGACGCACAATTGGCATAGCGTCGTCCGGGGTAGGGAGGGTTTGGCCGGTAGGGATATCCTTGTCTCATCGCGCTCCAGCGACTCCTGTGGCGGGCCGGGAGCAGTGCGCGCCAGCCAAGGGGGCCAGGTACACGGTGTTTCCTCCGACACATTGGTGCGGCTGGCTTCCGGGTTGGAGGCGCGCTGTGTTAAGAAGCAGTACGGCTGGTTGGGTTGTGCTTCGGAGGACGCATGGCTTTCGACCTTAGTCTCTCCCGAGCCCGTACGGGAGTTGTAGCGATGAGACAAGGTAGTAATTACTAGCGATTGGATACCACGAAAATTGGGGAGAAAATGGGATAAAAATTAATTTAAAAAAAATTAAATAAATAAAAAACAACCGATCTAGGACGAGTTTACCCTCCCCGTCATACCTTTGACAATTAGGTGGTGAAAATGGCTTATTAACTGATGTTAGATCAGTGTCTAGGTGCAACTTAATCCTATTCCATCGAACCCAGATTATCTACGGCTAAGCCCCTCCTATCAGACCTAGACACAACAAAGTTGCTCTAATTATCAAAGGGCCTAGCCATAGGCCCAACCACATTTCCGAACCAAGGGAAGCGCTGCATCAAAGGTAATAAGCAGTTACTATTGGTCTCTCGCAGAGCCACAGATAAACCCAGTTGGCTAAACTATGTTTAAGATGTCGATTTTCCATTGGCAGCAAAAGTCATGTGGCATCACTATCCAATTAAAATCCATGTCATATTGTTGTTATGATGGAAGGCTTGGAGCCAAAATGGAGGAAGGTTTAACGAACCCTGGGGGGGGTATGCTCGTGAACTTTTGCGAAGACCATTGGTTTAAAACATTGGTCTTAAAATGGCAAGCTGACAACTTTTCTCATAGGTCAACCTGGCAAAATTAGCCACGATTCTGGGGATGGCCAGCTGAGCAGATAATTACATCCAGTAACTAAAAAAAAACAAATCAACCTATCAGAGACCATAAACGGTAGAGACACCATCCAATTGCAATTGTTAAAACGGGTCAACTTGGCCACTAGATGGAGATAGTTAAACTATCCAACTAAGATAGGCCATTTATCAGATGTTTATATCGAAAGCAACTAACAGTCATGCATGCCAACTGCTTGGTTTAGTTTATTACCATTTGTCTTGGTAAGTGGAGTGTGCCAATATACAGTGTACAAAAAATTAGGAACAACTTCCTACTATTGAGGTGCACCCATGTTCCCCTCAGAACAGCCTCAATTCGTCTAGGCGTGGACTCTACAAGGTGTCAAAAGCGTTCCACAGGGATGCTGGCCCACGTCGACTCCAACGCTTCCCACAGTTGTGCCCAGTTGGCTCGATGTCCTTTGGGTGGTGGACCATTCTTGATTCACACAGAAAACGGTTGAGTGTGAAAGACTTGCGTTGCAGTTCTTGACACTCAAACTGGTGTCTGGCACCTACTTTTACATACCCCGTTCAAAGGCATTTAAATATTTTGTATTGCCCATTCGACCTCAGTTGCTAGGTTTCCATCCAATTTGCCACAAATTTATGCAAATATTCTCAAATATGCATTTTCCCACCAGAGTGGTTTCCATCAAACAGACTTTTTGCAGATAAAAGGCTGTGCGTGATGACGTATTGCACATAAGTCACTTTTGCGGTTATATTTTTCACTGGGTACATGGGAATTTAAGTTAAATGTGTTTCTATCGCATTTTTAACTGATGGTTGTCACAAATCTGGAGCATTATATATTGCAAATGTGCCCACTCTGGTCCTGTCACATGTGCTTTAGCCAACAGCTCACAGATTCAGTGCGGGTAGGCTACCTACACTGAGATTATTATGGATAAGAGCGGTAATTACTTGTATTTGTCAAATGGCAGCCAAGCATCAATCATCATGTCACCAGAATAAGAACCTTGATATTTATTGGAAAGGAGCATAAAGCTCATCACCTTGAACACTGACCACCCAGGGAAGTTCATCTTAACTTATTTAATCTGTAGTCTAATAAACTGCATGCTTTCCCCCGAGCCGTAGTGGGAGGACCACACAACATGTCACGTGACTCCAAGTTTACTTCAATATGATTGTTATTATATCAACATTTGCACAGAAAGCCATTTCCACCGCCATTTCTCGCATATTTATTTTTACCAACAAAAAGATCCCACCATGTCGAACAAACAAATTGTTGGCATTTATAAAATTGTACTGGCATAACGTTGCCATCAACCCGGGCGTGACTTGTTTCACGCGTCAGGTAATTCATCCGCATGAAACGTGGTTACTGGCACACATACACTATCCATGTCTCAAGGCTTAAAAATAATTTTTGGACCAAGCTTCTAAGCGGATTATGCATTTATATTCGTATCTAGATCAATCGTAAAAAGAGTGAAGACGATGGTGGTCTTGTCAACTGGGTGTATTTTCTCCTGACCAATATGACTGTTTGATGGCATAGTCCATGCAGTATGATTATTAGGTCTTAGCAATGTGCTTGTGAACAAGGCTGAAGACAAACATGTATTTCCTTATGGAATTCATTCTTAAACTTCATTTTTATGGTGATGACCGATTTTTTTTCTCCCTTCAACACAATACATCAATGAATGTTAGTTTACATTTCAAAGGAAAAGTGATCACGGTGATTCAAAATTACAGCGCAAGTTGTGATAGATGGATCAGGAACTAGGCACCGTTCACGGAGTTAATTGTCAAGACACATATTTGCATGGGATGTAGTGCATTGGATTTCTGGTAAGGATGCTTTAGTGAAAAAGTGTTGGAATCAGGTCCAACTACGTCGACAATTTTTAATTGGCTGATAAGGATTTAGTTACCTGCTCAGCTAGTCAGCCTCAGCATCGTGGCTAATTTTGCCAGGTTGGCCTGTGAGAAAAGACAGCAACTAGCTATACTAGCCAATGGTTTAAACCAATGGTCTTAGCAAAAGTTCACGAGCATGGCCAATGTGTGGCTCTGGTCTCTCATACACAATGTCATCCGGTGTCCGACGCAAAACCCAAAAGGGTGTATAGATATCATCTGATCTCTGTGCTGACGTGACCCGTCGTAGACCGTGTTTAACAGAGAGAGCGAGAGAGGGGATAAGAGAGGAAGAGAAGAAAGGGAGAGAGAAACAGAAGTTTGAATGTGAGGCCTTACCTTCTGTAGACTAGTGGGGTTCAACTGCGTTTTGTCTATTATCTTCACGGCAACCTTCGGAAGCAGAGACAAACCAGAAATAGACATTACACACCAATCACATCAGGCCAAAGCCCTGTGACATCACCCATTTTGTGTTTGACAATGGAAGGTTTTGATCCTCTTATCCTGACCCAGGTTTACCGGAGTCTGAGGAGCTTCCGAGAGAGAGGCTGTGTCACAAATTGCACCATATTCCCTGTATAGTGCACTACTTTTGATCAGAGCCTTATGGGCCCTGATCAAAAGTAGTGCACTATATAGGGATTATGGTGCCATTTAGGATACAGACAGAAAGTTATGATTAAATGGTAAATTAGCATCATGGTTAGCACCACACGAGGTGTGCCTTCCTCAGAACAGGGGGATCAAGTCGCCAGAATGCAGAATCGACAGCCTCGGGTTGGGTAACTCGAGCTCAAAATTGAAAATCTATTCAGGCCCAATTCTTGCTGTCTGCCAGCGAAACAAAATAGATCAACACTGTCCCTGTTATTAAGGCTGCAAACATACAAACTGATGAATGTTTTTGAATGGAGGACAGTATGACAATGTGATTTGAACACACACACCCCAACACAGGCACGCAGTGACAGCCGCCAGCCCCACACGCAGAGAATGGTGGCTGTCATGACATTCCTCAACCATCATTTCAGACGAGACTGGTCTTAGAAATGTCTAGAGATGACTGCTGAGGTCGACACAGGCTCTGTTAGGTTCCTTTCATATTGGTAAATAGAAACGTATCCTGGCCACTGAGTGAGGGATCTTAAAAGGGAAGCCTCAGACGTGACGCCGACCTGCCTACATGCTCATCGTGTAAGGCCAATTTCCTCCATCAAGGACTAGACCAGAGGCTCTTGTGTCGATCCATCCTTTCTAAGATGAACCATTCTAAAAGAGACAAGTTATATGTCCAACAGTTAAAGCGACACTCCCTTAAATTTGACCGTGGCTGCTTTAAGGACAATGAATCAGAGCGTCGCTGGTTCAAATCTGAGCTGGTGCAATGCTGCCGTTTTTGTCCTCCTGGTGCAAAATACCAACTGCTTCAGAAAGTGGAATTGAGAGGAGGAATACGGCGATTTATTTGGGCCTGTGTTGGTGTACAAACTCCTCAGCCAAGAGCGTCATTTAAAAAAGACACTATAATAACTCACTGGCAGTTCCATTTGTCCAGATCCACCCCCCACAAATTATAAACCAGTCAAAAAGGGCTGCCGCTGGTGCACTTGAAGTGAGAGTTACAGATTGTGCCTTTAAAGACGCATATTCAATTCTTCTCGTACACCCCAGTGTGCCATAGATCATTTTAAAGAGTCACTGAGAAAGGTTCCATCAGTCCCCTAGACTACAATTAACCATAATCACTATAATGGCCGCACAATCATTTTTGGGATAGGATATGACACTAGCACAATGCAAATCATAGGCACCGTAGAATATACCTCCCTTGCAAACAGTGCCTCCTGTTCTGAAATACGGATATGTAAATCGGACACCATTACTGGGTAGAAACAGCAGGCCCGCGAGACCATAAGCATTCGCATCCTATCAGCCAATCTCTCCGTAGGCATACCGGAATGTTTGATTTCACACGTAACAACATCTCACTCGACACTCTGGCGAGAGTACTGACGTACATTGCATCAATAATTGAACCTATACTGTGGCTCATGCTGGGTCAGAGTTCCCAGCCAAAGTTATTTCCATTTCAAAAGTAGACTTTATAAAAATGCGCTGAGGTTTTGGCCAACACTGAAAGAGAATTGTTGAGTGGTTGAGGTCAATGGGTGGTGAGGGCAACCAGTGCAGCCATATCTTGTGAACTCTTGGCTGACAGCATTTTAGCAACATCACATCTTATTCAAATATGTTCATATACACCCGCAGGAGAATGACACTAATTTTTTTAAATGTTCTGATAAGCGACCACTTACTCATTTTCACATTTTCATAAATTCTTAGAATGTTTGGGAATTACATTTTTTTTTTTTTTAAATCTATAGCAATATAGAGTGGGAAAGCGGCTGTCCGTTTGGACAATTAATAAACACTGCACTAAATAAAACATGTCTCGTCCAGGACTGGAGTCTATGCAGACCAGTGCACCATGGCCAGTCGGCTCAGGTGGTATAGCATGGCGCTTGCAACACCAGGGTTGTGGGTTCGATTCCCAGCGGGGACCAGTACAAAACATAACAAAATGTATGCACTCACTACTAGGGCTATGGCAGTCATGACATTTTGTGGGCCTTTGATTGTCAAGCAAATAACTGCCCGTCTCACGTTAATTAAACATAAAACACATTTAGCATAGCCTACAAGCCACTGATGCAGTTTTGGAACATCTACATTTTAAAAAGTCTAATAAATCCATTTAATATAGCCTACACAATAAATCCATTATTAATTTTACACAAATCTAAAGAAACATGATATGAAGAGCAAGAACAAAAAAGCATCATCTGAGTTGTCCTTATGTTAGGCCCTGATCTTGCTATGCCATACAACAGTTAATTTAGCAGACCAGATTTGCTTAGAATACTGTGGCATTATTTTATAGTACGAAGAATACAACTGAACATAGGGGAATAAAATAGATAGGATATTTTCTCCAAACAACTTGAGGGAGTGCTCACATGGGGCTATTCTGTGTTGAGCAGTTAACAAAGAAACAGGTACTCCTATATGCTTATTTCAGAGTTATGTATGTAACTTCAGTTGTGATACTATATGTGTGATTTTTAATACATTCTACAGCTGCATGATGCGACTAATGATTTAAATACAGTTACATGAAAAGACATGAGCTCTGCTTTGTTGTTTTGCGCAGGCTGTACACACTTCATCAGTCTCTCATTCACAATTTGACAATCACTTGATAATGCCTCACATTTCCCAGCTGTATCCCCTTTGTGGCCTTAATGCCCCCTAAAAAAATCCATGCCTCTTGCGGCCAGTGGCCCTTGGGCTGAATATAATAATTATAATTCCCTTCTCCCGACTGCCTGCAGAAGCACCTCTCACTCACATGGCTCTACGTCCACGTGATTGGGTCTCTCACAGGCTACAAGTGAAGACAGAGACATCGGGGATGCAACTGCACGCGTCCTTATCCAATTCCGAAGTGCATATTGAAGATATAGGAAGAACTGTAATTTACTTTTCATCAGCCAACAAGATGAGTAGGCCTAACGCACAGCAAAAGCACTAGCCTATTGCAATCTACTATCCCCCATTGTACAAAAGTTGACCTATTCTATGCTAGAAATAAATATTCCAAAGAGTCTGGGACAGTTGTGGAATGCGATAGATCCCAAAATAATACAACCACACGTATAAAAAAAAACCCAGATCAGAACATTTATCTTAAAAATGTTGATAAACTATTAGGCCATTTCTTCACATTATATGCGCAGCAATGCGCACATGGCAGTAGACTATAAGCGCGAATGTTCCATTAGCAGGAAACACCATTCTCAAAAGTGAACGCAAATGTGATTAAGCATGTAATGCTTTTATAATAAAAAGGTGCATTTTTAATGGTGAAAATTGCTCCCCAAACTTGAAACTCACCTTGCTGCATATGCATGCCAGTTAGACTCTACACCCAGTGTAATGCGGATTAATCCGTTTCATTTTAATAAGTTATTTGGCCACTTTAGTTGTGATACAAACCTTAAAACATATAGGCCTATGGGCTAGATTACATGAGGTGTGCGATTATGATTTGAAAAAGTTGCAAAAAAAGGACATGGCTGTTTCATTCACAAGTGATAGCCTGATGGGTGACAATAGTAGCCTATTTTTGATTCAATCTTGTCTTTACATATACTAAATAATATATGTATGACGTTACTTTTGATTTAGAATTGACCACTATCATGCACCCGTCTCGAAACAGGGGGGGGAAAAATACATGTCATCTACGCACTTAAATAGCGAATGGAGGACGCTTTTCCCACAGTTAATTTTCATACCAACCAGGTAGACTATACTCCTGTTGTAAAGAGATGCAATGTGCTTAATATTAGGAAAGTAGAGAAATAAATATCGGCCTAGCCTATAAAAAGAGGATCCCATCAGCTTTTTAAGAGGCCGTCACTCTGTTTTCTCACGTAATTGCATAGCCTATAGAAATGCTGCGCAACATGAGCTCATAGGCTCTCATGAAGTGTTTAATCAAATTTTTGATACCATTTGCATTGATGTCAGAGTGATTAGAGGGACAATAGAGTGCTGAGTACCAGGCAGTTAGCAAGTTTGGTAGGCTACTAATGACCATCGGCAGCATCAGAACTTGGGGAAACCTAATTAACGTGACTTAACAGTCACGTGGAATTTGACTGCCATCGTGACTCGTGACCGCCGGTGTGGCGGCAATAAGTCACTGTAGGAGCACCTGCTAAATTACTAAAATGTAACTACAGTAAGCCTTTATGCAAGCTTTTTGCCACACAGGCCTGCCATCATTCACTTTGAACTGGACTGTGTGTTTACAGGGAGTTGCGACTTTAGTCTAAAGATCATTAGAACGCATTCGCCAAGCCACAAAATACACCCGAATGGATTTCTGCAAATATATCAATACCACGGGACTCTTCTTACATTTGTGAACTTTACGGTCCTATTGATCAAACAGCCATGAAAAGGTAGGCTTTCTCCCCCTCAGTTATGCACATCAACAACTAATGCTAGCCAGAGCAAGATGAGCAAAAATCTTACGAAGGAACATTTTATAAACCTTCAAACCGTTTGAGCTAGTTGGCTGTCAAAATTGCAATGATAAACAATGGGGAATTGTAGCCTACTCATCCTTGTGCAGCTTGCCTGCAACCAAGCTAACTGGCTAAAGTTGGCTAGCTTGCTACTTACAAACACAAATGAGAGAACACCACACTGACTAGATAGGCTGTTTACACGTTATCTAGCGCGTTCCTGACTAACCATGACTTTTTTGGCCCATATTTACTGACACCGTCCATATTCAGGCGGTGTTGAGCGTTCGTGAATTCATCAGTTATTAGTCTTACTCAGACGAGAGTGCTCTGAAATCGGGAGTAGATCGCCAGAGTGAATTTGTGAACACGAGATATGGTAACAGGATAAAAGTAAATGAAGTTCTTGCTAGCTACTGTAACCAATTGATACCTGCATGTCTAGCTGTGTATAGCCACCAACAAAAACGATTAGGGGAAATAGTCACTCACCCACTCCTCCAATGACATGACATTGGCCCCCAGATCCTCAAAATGTTCTACAGCTGCACCATCGAGAGCATCCTGACTGGTTGCATCACCGCCTGGTATGGCAACTGCTCGGCATCTGACCGTAAGGCGCTACAAAGGGTAGTGCGAATGGCCCAGTACATCGCTGTGGCCAAGCTTCCTGCCATCCAGGACCTATATAATAGGCGGTGTCAGAGGAAAGCCCATCAAATTGTCAGAGACTCCAGTCACCCAAGTTATACTGTTTTCTCTGCTACTGCATGGAAAGCGGTACAGGAGCGCAAAGTCTAGGACTAAAAGACTCCTCAACAGCATCTACCCCCAAGCCATTAGACTGCTGAACAATTCATTTAAAAAAAAATCGTCAGCGGCAATTTCCATTCACCCCCCCCTGTACACTGCTGCTACTCGCTGTTTGTTTGTTACCTATGCATAGTCTACAAGTACAGATTACCTCAACTAGCCTGTACCCCTGCACACTAACACGGTACTGGTGCCCCCTGTATATAGCCTCGTAATTTATTTAATTATTTTAGCCTACTTGGTAAATATTTTCTTTTTGAACTGCACTGTTAAGGGCTTATAAGTAAGCATTTCGCAGTAAAGTCTACACTTGTTGTATTCGGCGCATGTGGCAAATAAAGCTTGATTTGACATCCTCCTAGCAGCTAGCGAGCTAACGTTAGGCTCTGTGTTTTTAGCTTGCTACATAAAGTTGAAGTCGGAAGTTTACATACACTTAGGATGGAGTCATTAAAACTTGTTTTTCAACCACTCCACAAATTTCTTGTTAACAAACTAACGTTTTGGCAAGTCGGTTAGGACATCTACTTTGTGCATGACACAAGTAATTTTTCCAACACTTGTTTACAGACAGATTATTTCACTGTATCACAATTCCAGTGGGTCAGAAGTTCACATAAACTAAGTTGACTGTGCCTTTAAACAGCTGGTAAAATTCCAGAAAATGATTTCATGGCTTAAGAAGCTTCTGATAGGCTAATTGACGTCAATTGGAGGTGTACCTGTGGATGTATTTCAAGCCGTACCTTCAAACTCAGTGCCTCTTTACTTGACATCATGGGAAAATCAAAAGAAATCAGCCAAGACCTCAGAACAAAAATTGTAGACCTCCACAAGTCTGGTTCATCCTTGGGAGCAATTTCCAAAACGCCTGAAGGTACCACGTTCATCTGTACAAACAATAGTACGCAAGTATAAACACCATGGGACAACGGAGCTGTCATACCGCTCAGGAAGGAGACGCGTTCTGTCTCCTAGAGATGAACATACCTTGGTGCGAAAAGTGCAAATCAATCCCAGAACAACAGCAAAGGACCTTGTGAAGATGCTGGAGCAACAAGTACAAACGTATCTATATCCACAGTAAAACGAGTCCTATACAGACATAACCTGAAAGGCCACTCAGCAAGGAAGAAGCCACTGCTCCAAAACCTCCATAAGAAAGCCAGACAACGGTTTGCAACTGCACATGGGGACAAAGATCGTACTTTTTGGAGAAATGTCCTCTGGTCTGATGAAACAAAAATACAACTGTTTGGCCATAATGAACATAATTATGTTTGGAGGAAAAAGGGGGAGGCTTGCAAGCCGAAGAACACCATCCCAACCGTGAAGCACGGGGGTGGCAGCATCATGTTGTGGGGTGCTTTGATGCAGGAGGGTGCAGGAGCCTACAAACCTGACTCAGTTACACCAGCTCTGTCAGGAGGAATAGGCCAAAATTCACCCAACTTATTGTAGGAAGCTTGTGGAAGGCTACACGAAACGTTTCCCCCAAGTTTAAAAAATGTAAAGGCAATGCTACCAAATACTAATTGAGTGTATGTAAACTTCTGACCCACTGGGAATGTGATGAAAGAAATAAAAGATGAATTAATCATTCTCTCTACTATTATTCTGACATTTCACATTCTTAAAATAAAGTGTTGATCCTAACTGACCTAAGACAGGGAATTTTTACTAGGATTAAATGTCAGGAATTGTGAAAAACTGAGTTTAAACTTATTTGGCTAAGGTGTATGTAAACTTCCGATTTCAACTGTAAATAGATACTCTTGCCTATTAGCCACGTTATGACTGACATGTGATCCTTGCCCTTGCTAGAGTTTGATTGTATTGTCATTCCCAGCCTTAGTTAAATTTGTCAGTTTTTGTCCAAAATATTGAGTAACGGAAACTGAAACCGTGCATCCCGACTGAAGGCAGCAAACAATGTACAAGGCCAGCTGTGATTTACAACCTAAGAGCAATATTTTTTGGACAACCAAGAAATGTATAGGTGAATTATATTAATCATGCATTGAACTGCATCCATCTATTATGCCAACAATGCGCGAGTGTACATCATGGAATGTAGAGTCAAATGGAACCTACATTTAAAACCCCTTATAAAGTTGGTTATGAAGCATAAACTGGGAATTTGATATTTTTGACTGATATGATTGTTTCATATCTAAAAAGTAGTTAAAATGCTGTCAGTATCACTTTAAAGGGACAGTTCACTTCCTTGTTTTAAAGGGACAGTTCACTTCCTTGTTTTAAAGGGACAGTTCACTTCCTTGTTTTAAAGGGACAGTTCACTTCCTTGTTTTAAAGGGACAGTTCACTTCCTTGTTTTAAAGGGACAGTTCACTTCCTTGTTTTAAAGGGACAGTTCACTTCCTTGTTTTAAAGGGACAGTTCACTTCCTTGTTTTAAAGGGACAGTTCACTTCCTTGTTTTAAACACTTCCTTGTTTTAAAGGGACAGTTCACTTCCTTGTTTTAAAGGGACAGTTCACTTCCTTGTTTTAAAGGGACAGTTCACTTCCTTGTTTTAAAGGGACAGTTCACTTCCTTGTTTTAAAGGGACAGTTCACTTCCTTGTTTTAAAGGGACAGTTCACTTCCTTGTTTTAAAGGGACAGTTCACTTCCTTGTTTTAAAGGGACAGTTCACTTCCTTGTTTTAAAGGGACAGTTCACTTCCTTGTTTTAAAGGGACAGTTCACTTCCTTGTTTTAAAGGGACAGTTCACTTCCTTGTTTTAAAGGGACAGTTCACTTCCTTGTTTTAAAGGGACAGTTCACTTCCTTGTTTTAAAGGGACAATTCACTTCCTTGTTTTAAAGGGACAGTTCACTCCAAAACCAAAGTGTCAGATGTTTTCAGCCTAAAAGTGGTCAGATGTTGATAATTCCACATCCCACTTGTTGTTGCAATCCAAAATGAAAAGATAAGCACTGTTTATTTGGTGCTCATCTATTTAAATACATTTGTGTATGAGGGCATAGACTGGATCTAAGCAACCAAAAACATACATTTTCCTTTAACATCTGCTTTCATAGAGATATGGGACAGTACTTTGGTACTGTATTTCTCAAGATTCCCTCTTCACTCAGTTGTTGAGCCCATGAAGCAAAACTCCAGAGAAATTTAGACATGCAAACAATGTTAAAACTTTAGGAACTCCACACCTCTGAGTCTTTACATGTAAGGCTATTGGCATGAATCCAATGTCTAAATATTTCCGTGTGTGTGACAGAGACATGCAATTTCCAACAAGGTCAATAACAGCAACAAACTTGACATGCCACGCGCGCGAGACCAATTCGAAAGAAGGAAAACTGGGTTATTTTGTGTTTAGGCATTAAAAAAAAAAAAACACTCAAGAGATAGAATCAACATGACCTCTTAGAACAGGGATCATCAATTCGATTTAGCCGAGGGCCAATTGTTTCTTAAGCGGATGGTCACGGGGCCGGAACATAATTACAAATAAATATAAAACAGATATAATATGACTAAAACATAACTTCAAACCTTGCTTACATACATACACACATATTATGCGTGGAAAGACTTTCAAAATTAAAATCTCTTGGAGCTGATTTGATGGTGTTCTTACCAAAACATATATTTTTTTTAAATGTACAAAATTATTACTTTTAGTTTTCGTTGTCGTAAACCATTTGATTATCTGTTCCAATTGTTTGTTGTGGGGAATCTATACTGAACAAAAATATAAAAACTCAACATGCAACAACTTCAATGATTCTACTGAGTTACAGTTCATAAAAGGAAATCAGTCAATTGAAATTAATTCGTTAGGCCCTAATTTATGGATTTCACATGACTGGGTAGGGGCGCAGCCATGGTTGGGCCTGGGAGGGCATAGGCCCAGCCACTGGGGAGCCAGGCCCAGCCAATCAGAATTAGTTTCTCGCCACAAAAGGGCTTTATTACAGACAGAAATACTCCTCAGTTTCATCAGCTGCCCTTGTGGCTGGTATCAGATGATCCCGCAGGTGAAGTAACCGGATGTGGAGGTCCTGAGCTGGTGTGGTTTCAAGTGATCTGCGGTTGTGAGGCCGGTTGGACGTACTGCCAAATTCTCCAAAACAACATTGGCTTATGGTAGATAAATTAATACTCTGGCAACAGATTTAGTGAGACATTTCTGCAGTCAGCATGCCAATTGCACACTACCTCAAAACTTGGAGATCTGTGGCATTGTGTTGTGTGGAAAACTGTACATGTTAGAGTGGCCTTTTATTGTCCCCAGCACAAGGTGCAGCTGCGTAATGATCATGCTGTTTAATCAGCTTCTTGATATGCCACACCTGTCAGGTGGATGGAGTATCTTGGCAAAGGAGAAATGCTCACTAACAGGGATGTAAACAAATGTGTGCACAATTTGAGGGAAATAAGCTTTTTGTGCAGATGTAACACTTTTGGGATCTTTTATTTCAGCTCATGAAACCAACACTTCACATGTTGCATTTATATTTCTGTTCAGTATAAGCATCTTTAGCCACATTTACATTGAAAACAGACCCTGGTTACACCCGGGTTAATCTTTGTCCAAGTAATCAGTCCTAAACGAAAAGGAATCAAACAAAAAGACCAAATTGCTAAATGACAGTGACAAATTCACAATGGAGGAAACGTACCTCTCGTCCTGTCAGTATATGCCGTGCCAGCTTGACCTTGGCGAAGTTCCCCTTGCCAATGGTCTTGAGCAGCCGGTAGTTCCCGATGTGTGGCTGCTCCTCCGTCGTGGACGCCACAGAGTTCCGACATCTCGGCAGGCTGTGCCGACTCCCCGACTTGGCCGGCGGGGCCGGGGGCTCCTGGTAGCCCTCCACAGAAGTGTGCTGTAAGAATGCGACATGTGTGGAGATGAACAACGTGTCTGTTTAAAAAAAAAAATAATTTATTGAACAGATAGAGGATCAAAGTGTGGAACGATAGAGAGCTTGTGTCAACGGGGAATAAGGCCAGATTCACACAACAACAGAATACACCAGCTTTCCACCAGCAACATGCACGTCTCTTCTACACTGTCACAAAGCTACACAGCTAGCGAGAGTACATCTGCTACATAAATCAGGTTTCCATTCAGTAAAAGTACGTCGGATAAATTTTTTTTATCACGACAAGCCTGACGGAAACAGCTAATGTTACTGTGAAGGTTTTCAAATGCCGACCAAACAAATAAGTTAGACAAGGTGGGATCTATGTGTGTCGGTACAATTATGCGAGAAATGGCAATGGAAACGCTTTTAATGCGCAAATATTGATTATAATAACCATCATATCAAAGTAAACTTGAAGTCGCGTGACGATATGTTGTGTGGTTCTCCTACTACAACAACTCGGGAAAGCATGCAGTTTATTATTAGGCTTCTGATGAAGTAAGTTATGATGAACACTTGGGCTCAAGTGCACAGTGAGGAGCTTTATGCTCCTTTCCAATAAATATCGAGGGTCTTATTCTGGTGTCAGAATGAGCGATGCTCGGCTTCCGTTTGACAAATAATCTTGCTCTTTTGTCCATAACAAAACCAGTGGGCCCATTCGCTATAGCCGATAATGCAACATTTTAGCGACAAAACTATCCGTACAGTTGAAAACGCGATGGAAACCCATTTAACTTGTATTTTTCATTCGGTACATGGGAATTTTACCAAACCATTTTTTATGTGAACTACATCATGCACAGCCTTTAATCCTCAACAAGTCAATTTGATGGAAACATGCACATTGTTTTATGCAGATTTTAGAGTATTCGCCAGTTGGATGCATCACATTGAAAGTCACGTTCCTTTCCACACAGATCATACACAATTGCGTGATGCTCTTCCCTGATGTTTTCCTGAACTTACCAAATCCTCCGATACATTTCAATTCACTTCAAAACCATACTTCAGATTGACTTTTTATTTTATAGTATTTCAGACTGAATTTTAAGACTGTCATAAGCCCAAATAAAAAGTAAAACACTGGCTGTTGATTCTAACACCTTTTTCACAGGGCGAGGTGGCAATCATTTTCTGATATCAAAATTGGGTTGTGGGCCAAAAGAAATAGAGTTACTCGATCTCAACTTGTTGACCTTGGACTTCTAACCTGGATATGTGATCTGACCGTTTACTTTGAAACCCTGTCAGCTGTACCCACGGCATGCGTCGCAAGAATTGAGGCGTCAGCGTCTACTTCCGAGGCGGCCCATGTGTGATGCCTTAACTTCCTTGACATGATCGAACAACATCATTTTTTTGCAACCACAGAAATTAGTGACCCATGTGTTCGTTAGTGCCACATACACATTCATAAATGTCTATGAACTACTATCAATCAATGTAGTAGTTAGGCAGACGTATAGTTCTATCCAGTGTGTATACTGCACATCTAATTTGCTTCCAAAAGTCAGAATTTTTTCCCACCACCATCTTCCCAACAGCAAATACATGGAGTTTCTAGATTTATTTTCCCTCAAAGACATTGCTACTGGCAACAACCCTCTCAACACACAGCTCCTGTTACAGATGAATTCAGATGATGTGCCTCTGGTCTTGACATTTTGATGGCCTTGACGCCACCGAAATGTGAAGCCATTTTCAGCTTGATTGAACGTCACTGTACACATAAGCAGTGGGATCGTAGTATGCTGATATACTGCACAATCAAATGATGAAATAGTCATGAGAAACTTCACAACGCTATGCCAATGGCTTCATGACAACGTAACCGGGAAGGAGTGTCAGGGATTAACCCTGTAACAAATTGGGGAAATACATTTAAGCTGCCGAGACGCGCAGATAGTTGTCGCGACCATACTTCTCCTTGCACCACACTGAATTCACATTCATCCACTGTAGTTCTAGCACTTTGTAACACTGCCATTCACCTTTCATTTTAGTTGAAGTCGGAAAGACAAAATTCCGATCCTGACTGAAATCTATGTCTAACAGAGAGCCAGACATATTCTCCATATCATTTCAAACACTATAAGCCCAGAGCTACCATCTAGAACAGACTTTAGTTAGTGTGATTAGCTACATTTCTCGTTCACAACTCTGAGGACACAGATGTCCAAGTAAAAAAAAAAATGTTTTGTTGCAAACAGCTGTACAATAAAACACCAATTTGCCTAGACGTTTCTGTACCCAGGCTGCCAATGCTTGGGTCCAATTCATTAATGCACACCGTATCGAAAACATTTTTCGGCCCATTTCCTTCTGTTTTTTTCCTAGCGAATACATCCCAGGACTCTCTCACTGGAGTCATTCATCACCGGTGAGTGTTTGTCCTAGGAAAACCTTGCCTAAAAGACAGGGCAGCACTGTCGTACTTGGGGACACGAGGTAAATTACAGTAATGATAGAATAAAACAAGACGACCCACAACCCGCCATTGTAAACACTAACTAAACGTCATATATCTGGAGAGGTGGGAAAAAGTCTGTGGCCTTGGGCCAAAACGCAGGAGTCCTCGTTAGCTGTTAGCTATTAACCGCTAGCCTTGAAGTGTTCGTCGCGGCAGATGGGCAGACCTCGCGGATCATTTAGCGACTGCCGACTGAAGGGAGTGGCGTAAAAATCTGATTTATGGGGTGTTGCCCAGGTGTGTCTACTTCAGAAGTGGAGTGAGGAATTGCGTATTATAGGTAATTCCTTAAAATCATAAAAACAGGCGAGGCTGCACAACTAACACATGTGGCAGCAGTGTATAGGGATGGAGCGCAGTTATTGTTTTTTCAATTCTCCATCCTTTGGCAGAGGCCTTGTGCAATTGTGGTCTACTTTGTGAGCAATATCAACACACTACTAGTCACCTCCATATGTGGCCTACCAAAAGAGAGGGACAGTTGAGGGACAGTGGCATCTCCCGTCAATAAAAATGGAAAGCATATCATTATACAAGCAGACTGATATAGTCAACAAAATAGGTGAAGTTGGGAAATGCTTAACACTATGGCAAAGTATTATAATCCACAATATGATCACAATGACAGCGTTTTACGATATAGTGGTAATATAACAACTGACCAGAACGTTGAGGATTCGCAAACCACACTTCTACTGGTTTCATGACTGTATTATTATAACACCTCTATTTAGTCTAATTAATCAGATGTTTGATGGATGGTTTTCAAAAGCAGCCCATTACACAGCACCAGTGCCCATTGTTGTTTTAACCAATTCTTTCCATCCAGATAATTCATGATGCCTACCTTCTGAATGGGGGTTAGGGGCAGGGTGTTTGCCCTTGCTTTTAGCCGTTCGCCACTTATTGCTGCTCAACTTGCTCGCTCATTCACGCTCGCTAAGCCCTAGCAACAGAACATTGTGCTTGGTAACACACGTCTTTCTGAATTCTCCTTCCTCGTCTGCCACTCAAGGGTCTGGTCACTAAAGGAAAAATTAAGCACTCAGGTCCTACTACCTTCACTCCTGAGCCTGTATTCATAAAGCATCTAAGAGTGGGAATGGACTAGAGGATAAGGAGGGCCAAACAGGCCCCCATTAACATTGACGGGGCTGTAGTGGAGTGGGTTGAGAGTTGGTGTCCACATCACCAACAAACTATCATGTTCCAAACCCAACAAGACAGTCGTGAAGAAGGCATGACAACACCTTTCCCCTCCTCAGGAGACTGAAAATATTTGGCATGGGTTCCCAGATCCTCAAAAAGTTCTACAGCTGCACCATCAAGAGCATCCTAACCGGTTGCATCACCACCTGGTATGGCAACTGCTCGGCATCTGACCATAAGGCGCTAAAGAGGGTAGTTGGTACGGCCCAGTACATCACTGGGGCAAAGCTTCCTGCCATCCAGGATCTCTATACAAGGCATTCACAAAGGAAGGCCCAAAAAATTGTCAAAGACTCCAGTCTCCCAAGTCAAAGACTGTTCTCTCTGCTACCATACGGCAATAGGTACCAGAGCACCAAATGTAGGTCCAAAAGGCTCCTTAACTGCTTCTACCCCCAAGCCATAAGACTGCTGAACAATTAATCAAATGGCCACCCAGAATATTTACATTGACCAAGAAGGAGAGTGATGGAGTGCTGCATCAGACCTCAACCCAATTGAGATGGTTTGGGATGAGTGAAGGAAACGCAGCCAACAAGTGCTCAGCATGTGGGAACTCCTTCAAGACTGTTGGAAAAGCATTCCAGGTGAAGCTGGTTAAGAGAATACCAAGTGTGCAAAGCGGTCATCAAGGCAAAGGGTGTCTACTTATATTCTTCAAAAATATATTTAGATTTGTTTTACACTTATTTGGTTACTACATGATTCCATGTGTTATTTCATAGTTGTGACGTCTTCACTATCATTCTACAATGTAGACAATAATAGAAATAAAGTTGGAAGTTTACACACACCTTAGCCAAATACATTTGAACTCAGTTTTTCACAATTCCTGACATTTAATCCTAGGAAAAATTCCCTGTCTTAGGTCAGTTAGGATCACCACTTTATTTTAAGAATGTGAAATGTCAGAATAATAGTAGAGAGAATGATTTATTTCAGCTTTTATTTATTTTATACATTCCCAGTGGAATGTAAGGAAAGAAATAAAAGCTGACAGTGTCAGGTCTAAATTAATGAAAAAACAGCATCGGACTCACTCCAGCTGTGGACTTACTTCCCTTTCACTGCCAGGGTTCGTATCACACAACGGAGGCCTAGAGCACTGAGGAATTACCTCAAAATCAACAACCACTTAGTGCAGAGGCTCATCTAACGGGAACAGACTGAAGATCATTGTAAGGGCAAGAGAAGTTTATCTAAGCCACTGAGGAAGCTTTGTCAGGTTCATTGACTTTGGCACTGCTTTTTATTCATTTCCACCTCTTGGGGATTTCAGAATCAAAAGTTTTGAAAAACTATTGTCCAGTATGGAAAAGTGAAACACATGAGATTCAAATAAATGTATCTGAAAAGGGACTACTTCAAGAACTCCTGTGGGAACTTATATGGTTTGACCCTCGTGACTTTCAGTAAAACGCTCATTTAAAACAGTACATCTATTGACCTCTGCACTCACGACATTTTGAGAAGGAATATGGTCTTGTTGAACAATATCAAAACCACACAAGGGTTGCATATCAGCTTATTGCCTGTGCTCATTTTGACAGTGATGTTAAGGTTAAGCGTCACAAAGTAGGAAATTGTAGCCCTGCAAGGACGTGAGGGAATTAATTGACCAATTCCTCCCGAGCTTTGAAAGCAGATACCTTCCCATACCTCATTTATGTCATCTAGAGCGCTGATGTCTGTAGGGGAAACTCAAATTATGGAATTTCACCAACATTCTCTTCTCCCTTGCCTTGGGAGCGTTGATCAAATGAACCTAGGCAACTGCTCCAGCACCAACCTCAAACGTGGTCAATTTTGTACATCAACATGGTTGAGGACGTAATGCAGACATGCCACAATAGCATCCGGCTTCACGGTCCCATCGATAAGCTGTCCGACCACGCAGAATGACAGAAAACTGGGACCGGTATAGGGATAGCATCTGACTAAGAAAAACTGTTGTTGCCACTTGTATCTGGGCTAGATGTCAACCGATTATGATTTTTCAACGCCGATACCGATTATTGTAGGACAAAAAAAAAGCCATTATATATATTTGTAATAATGACAATTAGAACAATACTGAATAGACACTTATTTTAACTTAATATAATACATAAATAAAATCTATTTAGTCTCAAATAAATAATGAAACATGCTCAATTTGGTTGAAATAATGCAAAAACACAGTGTTGGAGAAGGAAAAGTGCAATATGTGCCATGTAAAAAAGCTAACGTTTAAGTTCCTTGCTCAGAACATGAGAACATATGAAAGCTGGTGGTTCCTTTTAACATGAGTCTTCAATATTCCCAGTTGAGAAGTTTTAGGTTGTAGTTATTATAGGACTATTTCTCTCTATACCATTTGTATGTCATATACCTTTGACTAATGGATATTCTTATAGGCACTATAGTATTGCCAGCCTAATCTCGGGAGTTGATAGGCTTGAAGTCATAAACAGCGCTGTGCTGCAAGCATTGCGAAGAGCTGCTGGCAAAAGTGCTGTTTGAATGAATGGTTACAAGCCTGCTGCTGCCTATCACCGCTCAGTCAGACCACTCTATCAAATAATACTTAATTATAATATTATAAACACACAGAAATACGAGCCTCGGGTTATTAATATGGTCAAATCCGGAAACTATCATTTTGAAAACAAAACGTTTATTCTTTCAGTGAAATACAGAACCGTTCTGTATTTTATCGAACGGGTGGCAACACTAAGTCTAAATATTTCTGTTACATTGCACAACCTTCAATGTTATGTCATAATTACGTAAAATTCCGGCAAATTTTATACGGTCTTTGTTAGGAAGAAACAGTTCGCAACGAGCCAGGCGGCCCAAACGGTTGCATATACCCGTACTCTGCATGTAATGAACGCAAGAGAAGTGACACTATTTCCCTAGTTAATATTGCCTGCTAACATGAATTTATTTTAACTAAATATGCAGGTGTAAAAAAAATATACTTGTGTATTGATTTTAAGAAAGGCATTGATGTTCATGGTTAGGTACATGGTGCAACGATTGTGCTTTTTTCGTGAATGCGCTTTTGTTAACTTCTCTAGGGTAGGGGGCACAATTTTCACCTCCAGATGAAAAGAGTGCCCAAAGTAAACTGCCTGCTACTCAGGCCCAGAAGCTAGAATATGCATATAATTTGTAGATTTGGATAGAAAACACTCTAAAGTTTCCAAAACTGTTAAAAATAATGTCTGTGTATAACAGAACTGATTTGTCAGGCGAAAACCTGAGAAAAATCCATCCAGGAAGTAGATATTTTTTATTTTTGAAGTTTCTATTCAATGCCATTACAGTATCCATTCACTTAGGACTCAAATTGCAGTTCCTATGCCTTCCACTAGATATCAACAGTCTTAGAAATTGTTTCAGGCTTGTATTCTTAAAAATGAGGGAGTAAGACCAGTCTGAATGACTGGACCCTAAAGTGTCACAGAGCTTTTTCATGTGCAAACCCGAGAGCGCTCCTTTCTTGTTTACCTTTTATACTGACAACGTTATAGTCCGGTTGAAATATTATCGATTATTTTAATCTGAGGATTGAATATAAACATCGTTTGACATGTTTCTATACACTTTATGGATATAATTTGGATTTTTTTGTCTGCCTGTTGCGACTGCATTTGAGCCTGTGGATTACTGAAGAAAACGCAAACAAAACTGAGGTTTTTGGATATAAAGAGACTATCGAACAAAACAAACATTTATTGAGTAAATGAATGTCTTCTGAGTGCAACCATATGAAGATCAAAGGTAAGTGATTCATTTTATCTCTATTTCTGACTTGTGTAACTCTTCTACTTGGCTGGTAACTGTTTGTAATGATTTGTCTGCTGGGCGCTGTTCTCAGATAATCGCATGGTATGCTTTCACCGTAAAGACTTTTTGAAATCTGACACCGTGGTTGGATTCACAAGAAGTTAACTTCTTATGGCTGCAGGGGCAGTATTGAGTAGATTGGATGAAAGTTTCACAGAGGTGCCCATAGTAAACTGCCTGCTCCTCAGTCCCAGTTGCTAATATATGCATATTATTAGTAGTATTGGATAGAAAACACTCTGAAGTTTCTAAAACTGGTTGAATGATGTCTGTGAGCATAACAGAACTCATATGGCAGGCAAAAACCTGAGAAAAAATCCAAACAGGAAGTGGGAATTCTGAGGGTCGATTTATTAACCAAGTCCCTAATGAATATACAGTGGGATATGGATGAGTATGCACTTCCTACGGCTTCCACTAGATGTCAACAGAACCTTGTCTGATGCCTCTACTGTGAAGTGGGGCCGAAGGAGACAGGAATTAGTCAGGTCTATAATGACCTGACCATGCTCTGACCATACACGTTCTCATGAGAGGGAGCTCTTTTCCATCGCACATCTGAAGTCAATGTAATTCTCCGGTTGGAACGTTACTGAAGATTTATGTTAAAAACATTCTAAAGATTGATTCAATACATCGGTTGACATGTTTCTACTAACTGTTACGGAACTTTTTGACATTGTCTGCTTTTAGTGAACGCGCTTCCTGACTTTGGATTTGTTTACCAAACGCGCTAAAAAAAATGCTATTTGGACATAAATGGACATTACCGAACAAAACGAACATTTCTTGTGGAAGTGGGAGTTCTGGGAGTACATTCCGACGAAGATCAGCAAAGGTAAGTGAATATTTATAATACTATTTATGAGTTTTTTTGCACAATTTGGCGGGTAACTGTATGGCTTCCTTTTGTGGCTGAACGCTGTTCTCAGATTATTGAATATTGTGCTTTTGCCGTAAAGCTTTTTGAAATCTGACACAGCGGTTGCATTAAGAACAAGTGTATCTGTAATTCTATGTAAAACATGAAAGATATTTCATCAAAGTTTATGATGAGTATTTATGTTATTTGACGTGGCTCTGCAATTTCTCTGGATATTTTGGAGGCATTTCTGAACATGGCGCCAATGTAAGCTGAGGTTTTTGGATATAAATATTAACTTTAAATCGAACAAAACATATGTATTGTGTAACATGAAGTCCTATGAGTGTCATCTGATGAAGATCAAAGGTTAGTGATTCATTTTATCTCTTTCTGCTTTTTGTGACTCCTGTCTTTGGCTGGAAAAATGGTTGTGTTTTTCTGTTGATTTTGCGGTGACCTAACATAATCGTTTGTGGTGCTTTTGCTGTAAAGCCTATTTGAAATCGGACACTTTGGTGGGATTAACAACAAGATTTACCTTTAAAATGGTATAAAATATATGTATGTTTGAGGAATTTTAATTATGAGATTTGTTTGAATTTGGCGCCCTGCACTTTCACTGGCTGTTGTCATATCATCCCGGGATTGCAGCAATAAGAAGTTAATCATTAAACCTATGTATAACACTTGCATTTTTTCAGAATTTTTATAATCAGTATTTCTGTTTTTGAATTTGGCACTCTGCAATTTCACTGGATGTTGGTCAGGTGGGACGCCGTCCCACGTACCCTAGAGAGGTTAAATCCCCCCCCGTTTGGCGAAGTAGGCTGTGATTCGATGATAAATTAACAGGCACCGCTTTGATTATACGCAACGCAGGACAAGCTAGTTAACTACACACATGGTTGATGATATTACTAGGTTAACTAGTGATTATGTGAAGAGAGATTGTTTTTTATAAGTTTAATGCTAGCTAGCAAGTTACCTTGGCTCCTTGCTGCACTCACGTAACAGGTGGTCAGCCTGCCACGCAGTCTCCTCGTGGATTGCAATGTAATTGCCCATAATCGGCATCCAAAATTGCCAATTACTGATTGTTATGAAAACTTGAAATCTGCCATGCCGATTAATCGGTCAACCTCTAATCTGGGCATTCGTTATGAACCTCTTGTTTAGTTCCTCTCACAGATCAGACAGACATAGCTACCGATTTGTCTGATTCGTGGTCACAGACTTTCCAAAAGCTAGAGAGTTACACAAGTTGCATGTGGGCTGCATCATCTGCTGCACTTAAGGTAATCTTTTTCTGGTCTTCATTTTGGTATTATTATATCAATTAGTTTAATCCTTTATCTACTAGGGAGAGATGCAAATGCAACATTGACACTGGGAGTCAGATGCATTGAGCTGTGATAAAATTAGCTGACGACTTATGCTAATTCCCAGTCCCTAATTAACATAAGCGTACCAGAACCAATGAGATGTATTACCTGCTGAAGTGGATAAACCTGACAAGATTCTTTACGTTTCCATCCAAGTGAGCCTCCATTGGCTGCTAGTAAATGTACACAACACTTGCGCTTATGCAGCGCCAAAGATGATCTGTATCGACCATTGCAGGTCTCTTGCGGGCACTAGCTATAAACGTTGCCATATGTGCCACAGGGTTGCAAGGTTACTCTGCTACGCATCAAATGTGATCTAAATGGAACCGGGCCTGGAGTGGGTGAATACTGTTAATCGTAAACACATTTACAGGACACCAATGGAACCATTCCTTTTCTTGCTTCACCCTCACGAGTCAGGGCCATGGACTGATGTGTAGTTTGAGAAACTAAATGCATTAGCTGCGTCTCAAGAAATGTCTGTTTATGATTCATTCCTAGGGGACTATTATGTATAAACTAAGCTGACCAAGGGTCATTTAATATGAAAGGAGCAGTAGAAAGTGAGCCATACTTTGATGTCCACTGAGAGCCATGTTCTCTTCACAAAGTGGTTACGAGTCAAGGTTGTTGTGTGAGAAATTTTTCACTGTAGGCTTATATTTCAGCATAGCACCATATCTTGAAGATATTGCTATAACACTAATAATCAGTTCCTGGGAAGCAGAAGATGCTAGTAAAAGTATGCAACTGAAATTATCTGCAACGTTGAGGGCAATGCAACAAAAACAAAAAAAATCTGATTCAAAGGAGTCTACTTAATTCAAATTAACAGCAAGCTATAGGTTAGCAAACAATTGATTCATGCCAAGTTCATTATTGAGCTCGTGGGGGCGGCAGCTAGCCTAGCGGGTAGGAGCGTTGGGCCAGTAACCGAAAGATACTGCTGCAGATACCGCAGATACTGCTGACCCAGTCTAGGTGGACCGCTACCAGTTGTAGATAGGGTTGCAAACGGTGGACATTTTCCATGGGAAGTTACAAAAAAATAAAAATAAAGAAAAAATAAAATAAATAAATAGGGGAATTTTGATTAAATTCATCCGAAAGGTTGCTGGGTCGAATCCCCGAGCTGACAAGTAAAAAAAAATATATATAATTCTGCCCTTGAGCAAGGCAGTAAGTTATTTTCATGCTATCCAGATGACCACAGTGAAAGACAGAGGAGCCACTTCTCTGTCAGCCAACAGTTGATTCTGTTTCCTTTCCTGGAAAGCAGGTAGAAGCACCAGAGGTTCTCTGTGGTGTTTTCTATTAATACCACTAAAACCCCAGCGTTTGTGACAATGCGCGCACTGCCTGTACACAGCATTCCAGAAAGGTACATTAGCCCACCCCCACCAGCCCGCCTCTTAGAAAGCCTCACTCCTTTCTCAGACCCCTTGGCGCTTGTTATGCAATTGTTGGGCCGGTTGAAAAGCCATGCAGTAATATGGGAAGCTTCAGTGAACTCCTCTCTCTTTCCCCTCACTCAGTCTTTCACTCTCACTTTCTTTAGAGATAGTTACTGGGTCCTTTCAGCCTGAGGGCTGTTAGTAGTAGTGCATTGCCTGCGGGCAACAATGGGCGGTCTTCTTTATGCCAATCTGATGGAAAGGGCAACATTTTTCCCCCCCAGAGGTTAATTTTCTTCTGATTTATTATCATAATTTTTGTAGCAAGACCAAAAGGTTTCATTTATGCACAGGAAGCAACTTTATACATCCCACAAAGTGATACAAAATTATGAGCTCTTGGACTTTAAAAAACACATTTCTCAAATCTTACCAACTCTGTCCTGCTTTTGATAAATATTTGATGAGGTTATTTCCATCTCAATATATACCTTTTAATAAGTGGAGAGAGGCAGATATTTGGCAAATGCAGGACACACAAGTTTATCCATTACACTGATTCAATGTGTGTGGGGGGGGGGGGGGGGGTATTGAAGCCAGTCAAGCTACTTTGACCTGGCCCAGACAAGTTGCAGTTGTCAGATAATCATCGACAAAGGTCCAAGAGACTTGTCACCTGCATTTGGTCACATTACTCTGATACAGGCTCTCCTAGAAGATTTAGAAACAGACAAAAAGCAAATCCCCCCCCCCTCAACTTATTCCAAGCAGTCTTGAAAACAGCTATAATTTTCTTTAGGAATTCACAATGTTTCACTACATAGAACAGTGCCCTGATTCTTTCGACAGCAATATCAAGATTCTAATCATTAGCCTACTATTACACTGAACATTCAATAATATTCAAAGACAGTGATTTGCAATTTATTTTTCGGCATTACACAATGTCTTGTAATAATAGGGCACTTAACTGGATTGTAATGGAAAATCGGCCCTGCCACTGCAACTAAGAGGAAAGAGGACCCAGTTCTGTCAACTTGCATGTCTTCAAACCCCATTATCTTTCAGTGCAGTATTTTACAGTAAGTTGACAAACAAGTCGTTCTGGAATCAGACAATGAGTAAAGCACTCATTTCCCTTTTTCAATTGGCTTTCCCCTGACATAAGCTGGTCATTTCAAACGCAGAACTGAAATGTGATATCTGTCAAGAGTAACTACGCTTTTGATGCCTGCCTTTTCAACGTTAGCTTACCTCAATGTAGGCAACGCTTTGAAACGAACGTGTATTTTAAGGATGAAATTCGTACCCACCTTCGCCCCAATAAATTAATATGGAATGAGACACATGAACGAAGCGGTGTAGAAGAATGCACAGTTCTTCAGAACTACTGTAGCCTACTGACTTCAAAACATATCCCTACTGACGGCATGGATCAATACCTCACAGACAAAGGGCAGTAGCACTTCGCCTTTCCATGTGGCATGCCATGCTCAAATGTATTAACTTATTTCATTAGTCAGCCATTAAATCTAGCTTGTATTGAGGCAATAAGCAGGCTAGAGACAGACAATATAATAATGGAAGTGACGTATAGATTCACAAAATAAAAGTTTAGTCATGTGGAACTCATGGAGTGGAATGCCATTCATCCAATGAGCAGCGCATAAGTCAAGGGATGCATTTGCTCCATACATTTTTTGGTAGCCCACTGATGGGTTGACTGAAGAGATTTTATATCCAAATGAATTATGCCAAAAACAGCAGTCCGCAGATACTGCTGACCCAGTCTAGGTGGACCGCTACCAGTTGTAGATAGGGTTGCAAACGGTGGACATTTTCCATGGGAAGTTACACCCGGGAAAAATCGGGGAATTTTGATTAAATTCATCCCAAATAAGTTGAGAAGTTAAAGGTTAAAGATTAAAGATTTTTCCCAGGTGTAACTTCCCATGGAAAATGTGGGATACACATAAGGCAATTCTAGGTCTTGTGGCATATTTTGGTTAAACTATCCCCAATTCAATGGAAATGCAACCCCTTCCATCACATGTACAGCTGATTCTCAAGATCTTGCACACTAATGAGATGCTATTGAGCCCACACTACTACACTGTCTGAGCCAAGGACTACATACTTTCTGGTAAGTTTTGATTACAATACTGGGTGGGGTGAATGTATTTTATATGGCACACCAATTTCTTTTGTTAACTAGTAAATAGTAGCCTACAGCAAAGTGTGTTTAAATCATTTCTAACTTGTTAACAATTTCTGCTAGTTAGTTTTTGCTACCATGTGGGTTTAGCTGGCTTGAGGAGTATTAATTCACCTGATTCCATACAAGTTTCATTTTAAAACATGTATCTTACAAAGGAGATGTTTAATCTAACTGCTTAACTATTTATCTGTCCGTGGAATTGTATTTGTTTGTTTTTTACACTTTTTCCCCCAAATCTTTACAGGGAAATGCCACGGGCACTATCTGATGTGTGGAGACATTTCACTGCAGCTAATGTAGAAGGAAAAACGGTGTACATTTGCAAATACTGTGCCAAATCATATGTGAAGAATGCAACAAAGATGCAGAATCATCTGGCCAAGTGCATAAAGTTCACTCAGCGCTCACAACAAGCAACCTCTGACATAAGTCCCTCTACTTCTATTCGAGGTGAAAATGATGAATCAGACACCTTATCGATAGCAACAGCTCATGGTCCTCCTGGAATCAGAAGGTTTTTTGACTCAATGGAGAAACGTTGTCAGAGAATTGCTGATGAATGTCTTGCTCGAGCTGTGTATGCAACTGGATGACCTCTGATGCTCACAGGCAATGTGTATTGAAGTAGAGGTCGACCGAATAAAATATGCATGGCCGACTAATTAGGGACGATTTCATAACAATCAGTAATCTGCATTTTTTTGGACGTCGATTATGGCCGATTACATTCCACAAGGAAACTGCGTGGCAGGCTGACCACCTGTTACGCGATTGCAGCAAGGAGCCAAGGTAAGTTGCTGGCTAGCATTAAACTTATCTTATGAAAAACAATCAATCTTCACATAATCACTAGTTAACTACACACGGTTGATGACATTACTAGGTTAACTAGCTTGTCCTGCGTTGCATATAATCAATGCATTGCCTGTTAATTTATCATCGAATCACAGCCTACTTCGCCAAACGATGAGGATTTAACAAAAGCGCATTCGCAAAAAAAGCATATTCGTTGCACGAATGTACCTAACCATAAACATCAGTGCCTTTCTTAAAATCAATACACAGAAGTATATATTTTTTAAAAACCTGCATATTTGGTTAAAATAAATTCATGTTAGCAGGCAATATTAACTAGGGAAATAGTGTCACTTCTCTTGCGTTCATTGCATGCAGAGTCAGGGTATAAGCAACAGTTTGGGCCGCCTGGCTCGTTGCAAACTAATTTGCCAGAATTTTACATAATTATGACATAACATTGAAGGTTGTGCAATGTAACAGCAATATTTAGACTTAAGGTTGCCATCCGTTCGATAAAATACGGAATGGTTCCGTATTTCACTGAAAGAATAAACGTTTTGTTTTCAAAATGACAGTTTCCGGATTTGACCATAATGACCAAAGGCTCGAATTTCTGTGTGTTTATTATATTATAATTAGGCCTATTATTTGATAGAGCAGTCTGACTGAGCGGTGGAAGGCAGCAGCACGCTCGTAACCATTCATTCAAACTCTACTGCGTTTGCCAGCAGCTCTTAGCAATGCTTGAAGCACAGAGCTGTTTATGACTTCAAGTCTATCAACTCCTGAGATTAGGCTGGCAATACTAAAGTGCCTATAAGAACATCCAATAGTCAAAGGCATATGAAATACAAATCGTATAGAGAGAAATAGTCCAATAATTCCTATAATAACAACTACAATGTCTTACCTGGGAATATTGAAGACTCATGTTAAAAGGAACCACCAGCTTTCATATTTTCTCATGTTCTGAGCAAGGAACTTAAACGTTAGCTTTTTTACATGGCACATATTGCACTTTTACTTTCTTCTCCAACACTGTGTTTTGCATTATTTAAACTAAATTGATCATGTTTCATTATTTATTTGAGACTAAATAGATTTGATAGAAATAGATTTCTGTATTATATTAAGATAAAATAACAGTGTTCATTGTTCATTCAGTATTGTTGTAATTGTCATTATTACAAATATACACTGCTCAAAAAAATAAAGGGAACACTAAAATAACACATCCTAGATCTGAATGAATTAAATATTCTTATTAAATACTTTTTTCTTTACATAGTTGAATGTGCTGACAACAAAATCACACAAAAATGATCAATGGAAATCAAATTTATCAACCCATGGAGGTCTGGATTTGGAGTCACACTCAAAATTAAAGTGGAAAACCACACTACAGGCTGATCCAACTTTGATGTAATGTCCTTAAAACAAGTCAAAATGAGGCTCAGTAGTGTGTGTGGCCTCCACGTGCCTGTATGACCTCCCTACAACGCCTGGGCATGCTCCTGATGAGGTGGCGGATGGTCTCCTGAGGGATCTCCTCCCAGACCTGGACTAAAGCATCCGCCAACTCCTGGACAGTCTGTGGTGCAACGTGGCGTTGGTGGATGGAGCGAGACATGATGTCCCAGATGTGCTCAATTGGATTCAGGTCTGGGGAACGGGCGGGCCAGTCCATAGCATCAATGCCTTCCTCTTGCAGGAACTGCTGACACACTCCAGCCACATGAGGTCTAGCATTGTCTTGCATTAGGAGGAACCCAGGGCCAACTGCACCAGCATATGACTCACAAGGGGTCTGAGGATCTCATCTCGTACCTAATGGCAGTCAGGCTACCTCTGGCGAGCACATGGAAGGCTGTGCAGCCCCCCAAAGAAATGTCATCCCACACCATGACTAACCCACCGCCAAACCCGTCATGCTGGAGGATGTTGCATGCAGCAGAATGTTCTCCACGGCGTCTCCAGACTCTGTCACGTCTGTCACATGTGCTCAGTGTGAACCTGCTTTCATCTGTGAAGAGCACAGGGCGCCAGTGGCGAATTTGCCAATCTTGGTGTTCTCTGGCAAATACCAAACGTCCTGCACGGTGTTGGGCTGTAAGCACAACCTCCACTTGTGGACGTCGGGCCCTCATACCACCCTCATGGAGTCTGTTTCTGACCGTTTGAGCAGACACATGCACATTTGTGGCCTGCTGGAGGTCATTTTGCAGGGCTCTGGCAGTGCTCCTCCTTGCACAAAGGCGGAGGTAGCGGTCCTGGTGCTGGGTTGTTGCCCTCCTACGGCCTCCTCCACGTCTCCTGATGTACTGGCCTGTCTCCTGGTAGCGCCTCCATGCTCTGGACACTACGCTGACAGACACAGCAAACCTTCTTGCCACAGCTCGCATTGATGTGCCATCCTGGATGAGCTGCACTACCTGAGCCACTTGTGTGGGTTGTAGACTCCGTCTCATGCTACCACTAGAGTGAAAGCACCGCCAGCATTCAAAAGTTACCAAAACATCAGCCAGGAAGCATAGGAACTGAGAAGTGGTCTGTGGTCACCACCTGCAGAACCACTCCTTTATTGGGGGTGTCTTGCTAATTGCCTATAATTTCCACCTGTTGTCTATTCCATTTTCACAACAGCATGTGAAATTTATTGTCAATCAGTGTTGCTTCCTAAGTGAACAGTTTGATTTCACAGAAGTGTGATTGACTTGGAGTTACATTGTGTTGTTTAAGTGTTCCCTTTATTTTTTTGAGCAGTGTATATAAATAGACATTGGCCGATAAATCGGTATCTGCTTTTTTTGTTCTTCCAATAAAATCGGTATCGGCGTTGAAAAATCATAATTGTTGACCTCTAAATTGGAAGAGATTTCTGAATGTTCTTCGCCCAGCATACACCACTCCAACCAGACATGCTTCATCTACTCATTTGCTGAATGCAGAGTTCAACAGGGTTCCAGTGAAGGTCAAGCAAATCATAGAGAAAGCAAAATGTATTGATATCATCTCTGATGGGTGCTCGAATGTTTGTGGGCAAGGAATAACTAACTACATCATCTCCACCCCTCAACCAGTATTCTATAAGAGCACAGACACAAGGGAGAATAGACACACCAGTCTCTACATAGCAGATGAGCTGAAGGCAGTCATCAATGACCTTGGTCCACATAAGATATTTTCACTGGTGACAGACAATGCTGAGAACATGAAGGCTGCTTGGTCTAAAGTGGAGGAGTCCTACCGTCACATCACACCCATTGGCTGTGCTGCTCATGCATTGAAACCGCTCCTCAAGGACATCATGGCACTGAAAACAATGGATACACACTACAAGAGAGCCAAGGAAATGGTTATAGCAGTAATCTTCCTCACCAAGCAAAGTGAAAAGAATAAGAGCACCACATTGAAGCTGCCCAGCAACACTCGTTGGGTGGTGTTGTCATCGTGTTTGACAGTCTCCTGAAGGGGAAGGAGTCTCTCCAAGAAATCGCCATATCACAGTCTGCCGAAATTGGACAGCCCCATCAAGAGGATCCTCCTGGATGATGTATCTTGGGAGAGAGTGGTAAGCAGCCTGAAACCTATGGCAGTAGCCATTGCACAGATTGAGGGAGACGATGCCATCCTGTCTAATGTTCAGACTGCTTGCAGACGTAAGAGAAGAAATCCTTACTGCCCTGCCCACTTCACTATTTTTATTTTTCCGTTATTTTACCAGGTAAGTTGACTGAGAACACGTTCTCATTTACAGCAACGACCTGGGGAATAGTTACAGGGGAGAGGAGGGGGATGAATGAGCCAATTGTAAACTGGGGATTATTAGGTGACCGTGATGGTTTGAGGGCCAGATTTGGGAATTTAGCCAGGACACCGGGGTTAACACCCCTACTCTTACGATAAGTGCCATGGGATCATTAATAACCTCAGAGAGTCAGGACATCCGTTTAACGTCCCATCCGAAAGACAGCACCCTACACAGGGCAGTGTCCCCAATCACTGCCCTGGGGCATTGGGATATTTTTTAGACCAGAGGAAAGAGAGCCTCCTACTGGCCCTCCAACACCACTTCCAGCAGCACCTGGTCTCCCACCCAGGGACTGACCAGGACCAACCCTGCTTAGCTTCAGAAGCAAGCCAGCCGTGGTATGCTGCTGGCTGTTGCTCCAAGCAGAGGAAACTGAAGTTCTGAAATACATCAAAAAGCGTGAAGACTTCTGACTGAAGCCCATACATGTTAGATCCCAAGTATGCTGGCAAGAGCATCCTGTCTGGTGCAGAGATCAACAAGGCCTATGGTGTCATCACTGCCATGTCTCGCCACCGTGGCCTGGATAAGGACATGGTACTTGGCAGTCTGGCCAAGTACACCTCCAAGCAAGGGCTTTGGGATGGAGAGGCAATCTCATCAGCCACCTGGTGGAAGGGACTTTGTGGATCTGAGGCTCTTTCCCCTGTTGCCTCCATCATCCTCCAAATCCCACCAACATCAGCCACCTCAGAGCGCAACTGGTCCTTGTTTGGGAACACACACACCAAAGCACGTAACAGGCTGATCAATACAAGGGTTGAACAATTGGTGACCATCCTGACAACGAGCCACCCTCAATAAGGTTGGAAAGTGACAGTGAAGATGAGGCCTCAGAGTCTGATGTTCAAGAGGTGGACATTGAGGAGGCCCAGAGAGAAGACATGGAAGCCTGAGAGGAAGACAACCAAAGCTTTAGTTTCTAGACTATCATTTTACAGATGTATGTTGAAAATGTTTTTGGGAGATGCGATTCAATATTCCCTTTCTTTTGTTGTTCAGTGAAATCATCCCATGTGAAGAGTCAGCTCATTTAATTAAAGTTCAATTCGTAAATACATTTTTCTATTAGAAGGATTTAATCATTTGCAATTATGTCTACTTATGATAAGGTAAAAGGTTTATGTTTCTGTCTCCATATGATATGGTAAATATTTCCAACGCAAAAAACATCTACATTTAAATGGTATTCATCTTAATTTGCATACATCTCCATTAATTCCCATATATTCCCACAGAAAGTATCCACCTCTGAATATTCCCCAAAACAAGCAACCCTAGTTGTAGGCCTATTAACCGTGTCATGTGACATTCCAAAAGAATGATAGAATGGTTCAGAAAGTATAGAAAATCTCCACAATACCTATATTCTCACAAGTCAATCTAGTGTTTATAAGGCAAGATTCACCCATTTTGAACGTTACTGTTTTTGTGCATCTCCGAGTGAAGTTCTATCGATTCCCTGGGTAATTTAATGTGTTCATGTGTATCTGAGCTATTCGCCGTTCAAGCAGGCAGAAATACAGCCGGTATGACGAGTTTTGCGTCATAAAATATGTTTGACCATTGGCTTTCATACTTGACTAATTCTGCCCGCTGCCCATTCAGATGAATAGAAGTTGCGTATGCGAAGCTGCATTGGTTGGGAATTTTGGAGACGTGTGCATTCGGGCTGGGCATTCCCCGCAGACAGTCTCAGAGGCACGTAGCTATGTCACAATGGGCCGCCAGACTATCACGTCTCTGGACTCTGAATTACGCTTTACACGTGGTGCCAACAGTCATTCATTAACCTGCACAATCGCAAACCCTTTTCTCAGTGACAGTTCAAAAACTCGACTGGCTTCATTATTAAAAGTCCAACTGAAAGCGTTTTAGCAACATAAAATCTTGTTAAAAATCTGCTCATACACCCCCAGGAATAATGACACTTTTCTAAATTTCCTGACAAGCGAGCACTTTGTCATTTTCACGTTTTCATAGAATGTTTGGGAATGACGTATGGGAAAGGCATGAGAAATTTCTATAGAAATATAGAGTAGGAATCAAAGCAGCAGTGCTTTTGGACAATTAATAAACAATGCAGTAATTAAAACCTAATTTAAAAAAAAATCACACGTCTTGTCCAAGACTGTAGTCTACATAGAACGGTGCACCATAGCCAATCATAGCTACACTAAGCCTATACGCAAACAAGCCATTTGCCACATGGCCCTGCCATCATTCACCTTGAACTAGACTGTGTTTACAGGCAGTAGCAACAGCGCAATTTTAGATCATTACAAAGCAGTCTCCAAAAGCCACAAAATACACCTGAGTGGATTTATGAAAATATATGAATACAACAGGAGTCCTCTTACATTAGGGAACTTTTACAGTCCTATCGATGAAACAACCATGAAAAGGTCGGCTCGCTCTCCCTCAGTTGCCTAACAACAAGAGCAACAACTAATGTTAGCCAGAGAGAGATGAGCTAAAATCTAAATGAGGGAACATTAGATGAGCCCTCAAACTTTTCAGCTTGTAGTTGGCCGTCAAAATTGCACTGATAAATGATAGTTAATGGTAACCTGCTCGCCCTTCTGCAGCTTGCCTGACCTAGCGGTTAAGAGAGATGGGCCAGTAACTTAAAGGTTGCTGGTTCGAATCCCCGAGACGACTAGGTGAAAAATCAGTCTATGTGCCTTAACCTTAATCGCTCCTGTAAGTTTCTCTGGATAAGAGCATCATTTAAATGACTTCAAATGTAAATGTCAATGCATGCTTGTTCCAACTAATGATTTTTATACACATTCGATGACTAACAGGTGGCACTGTGTTGATGCATTTACATTACATTACATTTAAGTCATTTAGCTGACGCTCTTATCCAGAGCGACTTACAAATTGGAAAGTTCATACATATTCATCCTGGTCCCCCCGTGGGGAATGAACCCACAACCCTGGCGTTGCAAGCGCCATGCTCTACCAACTGAGCCACACGGGACCGCACGGGGCCACCGTGCCTCCATCTTGGCACACCCCCATCATTGTAAAAAAATATTTTGGAAGCTACAGAAACGCATTTATAAATGTCTACATTGACACGTTTATTATATTACAGACACCTTATGTGTTTAAATTATATTATGTGAGCTAAACTTCAAAATAAAAAATGATAATCTTAAAAAAACATTCCTTGAAGTAATTTTAAGAGATGACTAATTCAACTGTCCACATCAAAAACGTTAAATATGTAATTTTGCCTTTAAAAACATTTAATTTAAATAATGTAGAATTCCATTCATTCCTATGGAGGACTGCGCCTACCGGGGAGTGTCAATGCGCCTACCGGAGAGTGTCAATATGGCCGACCGGTGGCTTCAAAGCCTGTCAATGGCCAGTACATAGGATCAGCAATCCAGGGTTTATATACATCATTGGTCACACAACCTACGTTTCGACATCTGATTTTTCAAACTCATAGACAGCTTTGTGGATGCAGACTGACCATCGATGAGATCAAAATAATAGTTCCATGTGTTGAGTGTTTAACAATGACATTGTTACAAACAGGAGTAAAAGCTTATATTTGGGGGTAAAACAGTTGAACTAAACTCATGAGGCATTTAGGAGTTATATTCTTAAAGAATGAATGGGTATTTAGCCTATCATTAAATTACAAGTCAAAAAAATGATGTAAAAACTAGACCTACCTGTAACAACTACCTGAAAGCCATGTAAATTGTCTTAAATCAAAGCAAAATGCGTCATTAAAACGACAGTACGACAGACGATAATCATTCAAGGCACTTAAGACGGCCTGCTGAGCTAGATTTCTTCCCGCACGTAGGCCTACCATGATCTCAAAGTTGAGTCACAGCTTTTGAACATAGTCAAGATCTAATGTTGCAGTAAGCTAACAATAGCAACTGTCCTATGCTATTGCACATTTTAAAAGCGGCCTCCTCCAGAAATTGAGATACGTTGTAACTTTGGCTGTTATAAATCAGCGAGGACCGACAGACAAGGTAACATTGTATCGGATTTGTAGGCTACGGTTTCCCATACAGAGATAACCGAAAGCATCAGAACACATCCTTTAGGACGCAGTCTTCCACGCAGACATGGCCAAATTCTAGCTACAACTATGAATGTTTACGTGTAGTCTTATAGTCTACAATGGCATGCGTAAAAATTGATCCGACGAACGATTTCAAATGCTATAATGTTTTTTAAAAAATGACAATGGCAGAGGATGGGTAACGTTAGCTAATATCCCTATTGCCCCAGTGGGCTATGCGGCTAGCCTGCTGACCGATAGGTTACACAGACAAGCCCAATTTCAGCGTTATGACTCACACGTACCACCACATAAACTCAGCCCAAAATAATATGGTATTTAGAAAAATATAAGCCATAGGGAAGAAGGAACATTGGATACTTACATTCTCTGTATCACGCTCATTCACTGTGGGCAATGGCGTTCTGGTCGACATTTTGTGTGTACAGGCCGCTAAGCACCGAGCTTGGCAGCCGCCGAGAACAGTGCGACGAGTGAAAATATTAAATTGGACTTTTTTACACCACCGGCATTTCCTACCCGACGGTCCAAACAGCAGTATTCCAAACTACAGCATATCTACCTCAAGGCCCGCTCGGAGCCAGCGCAGGTCTATCTATGCTGATAGATGCGCCCCCGGGTACGAGGCAAGCGAGTGTAGCGGGCCGAAAGAACCGATAGGACTTCGTATGAAGGAAAGAATCCAGCATTGATCCACCCTGATATATAGGCTGACACACACACTAGGAAAGGGAACGCGAGATGGGGGAGTAGTAGTAAAAGGAACACCCTACACAGGAGCGACCTTCATTCCCCCCCAAAGGCTTGGACACATGCATGCAGGGTAGCCTACGCGGGTACAACCAGTGTTCATGGAATATCTTTTATAGAACGCATGCAAGCAAAAACATTATATTCCTTCGCAACGCTGTACGACAAAAGAACGTGACAGTGGCAGCGCCAGGTGGCGAGAGAAGGATCGAGCAACCTCGATCAAAGGGAGTTTTTTTTTTCTTCAATATGAATTGAAGAAAATTGTTTATGAGGACGTATTTGTGGTAGCAGGAGGAGGTTCTTGATTGTTGACATATACTGCCAAGGATATGCATGCATGCGCGAACTGTTTTGTTTGGAAAGCATCATCATGATCATCATTCTTGGGCGGTAAATCATCTCGAGATTTAAAGAATGACCTTCCTAAACATTCGAAGTACCCTATTTGTAAGCATACCATAATTTCTAAGCAAATTGGTCATTGATTCCTGGTCAAAATGCATCGACTTCGTATACATTCATTAAAAATACAAGGAAATAATCACCTCGTTTAGTAATAGAACTAAAAAGCCATACCTAAGACTTTCGTCTATTATTTGCAATGTCAAAAACTAGTGAAATGTGCCAACGTTGCCATCTAGCGTTTATAATTCGGAATTGCATTATGTTAATTTGCCTTTACGCGTACCCTAACACACCTGAGACTGAATCTATATGCTAGCGTTCAGTTATACAAGTGACTAGGTATCCTATTCCCTTTCCGCCAATGTCATCATCATATGTTATGCTACATTTCTGGTACCCCGTGTACATAGGCAAGTTATCGTTACTCATTGTTTTTCTATTATTTCATTTTTCCCCTCTGCATTTTGTAAGTAAGTAAGCATTTCACTGTTCGTCTACTTTACATCTAGTTGTTTAGGAAGCATGTGACACGATTTGATTTCAGGTCCTATGTGTAATTTGTAAGGTAATGAAATGCACTTACAGTTGTGCTCAACTAGTGTGGCACTCTTGCACTTTACAATGGAGCAGAATGTTGTTTTCTCTTTTCAAAACTGGTTGAATGGCAATTGTTTACCCTGTAGGGTACGTTAGGCAGGGCTGGGGAGTAACGGATTTCATGGAATCCGTTACATGTAAGGGATTACAAAAACGGTAACTGTAATCCGTTACCAGCAGAAATATTGTAATCAGTTGAGACTTTTGAAAAACAAGATGATTACTTTGAAGATTACTTTTAAATTCAGTAAGGATGTTTGCGAGAAAAAAATATTTGACACTACTGTTTTCTCAATGACATTCAAATCAGCATTGAAAAAGGCGCAAATGTAAATTTGAACCACCAAAGCGAGTCTGACCACAAGTCAGAGACCACTATGATGACACACCAAATGTGTTTGATGAATCGCGGGAGAAGAGCACGAATAGGCTTTTGTAGGCTACAGAACAAGTAAATGTCTTCCAATGGTGTGACTGCTGTCGGCATCCACAGATTATCCAACTTTAATCATCGCTTGTAGGTAAAGGATGACAGCAGTGGTGTAGTCTATGGCGATACGAATATCACTTATTATTGATATCTACAAAGCGCATTGATGTGAATCACACTGCTGCTCTCTCATTTTGCTATTTGCGCCTTACGGATTGTGGTTGTTGTGGATGGCTATTCACAAATGTAAGTGTGTATTTGAACCCAATAATGATTGAATTCAAGAAGTTCAAGGTGCCTATCAATCATGATCTTTGAAACCAATGGACAGCCAGTGAAAATTGCGCTCTTGCAACAGCTGCATAGCCTCCCAGCCAATGAGCAATAAAAGCCTCACTTTTATTCCAATCTAATTAATGCCGATAAGAAAATCCATAGGCCTAATGGATACATGCTCAAACTCACACACTTTTGACTGTCCCTCTAAGTCTATCTGTAGTTGGTACATCCATTTTTGGACTTCTAAATTATATATATTAATGTAAAGATATAATTTAATTGTATTGTTGTACTAGTAGAACGCGATGGGTTAGAAGAAGCCTACATAACCAACCATAAAGTAACATTTAACATTCATATATGGCCAGGTATGTAAACTTTAACATTGATTTATCCTGCAAGAGATGTTCAATTGGTAACATGCAAAAACTTAAACACCATTAGATTTTTGCCCAAAGTTCAGAAGAAAACTCAAACTAAATATTAAAGATAATACACTGAACATAAATATAAACACAACATGTAAAGTGTTGGTCCCATGTTTCATGACATGAAATAAAAGATCCCAGAAATGTTCCATTTGCACAAAAAGCTTATTTCTCTCATTTGGTGCACAAAGTTGGTTACATCCCTTTTAGTGAACATTTCTCCTTTGCCAAGATAATCCATCCACCTGACAGGTTTGGCATATCAAGAATCTGATTAAAACCTCTACCAGATCGGTGTCCCTAAACCGGGACGGTTGTTGCTAATGTGACTAGAATGATCTAAGTAACAGCCAACATTCCAGGACATAGACGTGTCTTATATGGATAGGAAGCGTAAATTCTTGTTAATCCAACTGCAGTGTCCAATTTACAGTAGCTCTCATTGAAAAAAAGTGCATGCTGTTGTTTGAGTGCACAACAACTCAACACTTTTAGCACGGGAACTAGTTTACCTTCAGAGGTTGAATGTATCAATGTGCTTACGTTCAGTAATCTTGCTCTGATTTCTCAACCTGAGCGTCCCAAGATGTAGGATAGTTTTGTTTGATAAAAATACATTTTTATATTCAAAATGTAGGAACTGGGTTCTACAGTTTGAACCCCTGCTGTCTCTGGCCCCACACCCACCACACCTGGCCATCTAGATGTGTGAAGGTTAGTGGCTTTTCTGTCGGGAGGTTAATTATCCATCATGTCTGACATTACTGGGTGTGTGTAAATACAACAACAACAACAAGGAAGCATAGGAACTGAGAAGTGGTCTGTGGTCACCACCTGCAGAACCACTCCTTTATTGGGGGTGTCTTGCTAATTGCCTATAATTTCCACCTGTTGTCTATTCCATTTGCACAACAGCATGTGAAATTTATTGTCAATCAGTGTTGCTTCCTAAGTGGACAGTTTGATTTCACAGAAGTGTGATTGACTTGGAGTTACATTGTGTTGTTTAAGTGTTCCCTTTATTTTTTTGAGCAGTGTATTTTATTTTAATACCATAGCATTTTTGTATATTCTATAGTTATGTACTTAAATGTATTAATTGACAAATTCGGCACATTTGGGCAAACTCCTGGTAGACTTGATACAAAATAGTGTAGTAACGCTTCACTGGATCAGTCAAACTTTGCACACTGCTGCCATCTGGTGGCAAATTTATTGTATGGCCTTCCTCTTGCATTTCAAAGATGGAAGTTTTTTTTTTTTGGTATTATCTTTTACCAGATCTAATGTTTTATTCTCCAAACGGTATCAAGAATATCATATCCTTGCTTAAGGTCCTGAGCTACAGGCAGTTAGATATGTCATTTTAGCTGGAAATTTAACAAAAAGGGTCCGATCCTTTAAACATCATAGTCATTACACAGGTGTGCCTTTTGCTGGAGACAAAAGGTCACTAAAATGTGCAGTTGTCACACAACACAATGGCACAGGTGTCTCAAGTTGAGGGAGCGTGCAATTGGCATGCTGACTGCAGGAATGTCCACCAGAGCTGTTGCCAGAATTGAATGTCGTTCCATGAAATGTTGTTTAATCCATTTAAAAGGTCATTTTCCTATTTGCTTCAGTAATTAGAGATGAAAGGGAGTTCCATGTGATCATTGCTCTGTGTAATACAGTGCGTTGCCGTGAATTCGTTTTGGGCTTGGACTGTGAAGAGACCTCTGGTGGGATGTTTTGTAGGCTATGTATGAGTGTCTGTGCTGAATGTTATTTGATTATGCAGTAATATTTCCCATAACTAGAAGAATCAGTTAATGTTGTCAACCCTCAACCAGGAAAGACTGGCATGTATGTTGTTAGTTCTGTATTTGCAGTCAAGGGTAAGGCATGCTACTCACTTTGAGCCAGCTGCAGCTTTGCTAGTTCTTTCTTTGCTGCACTTGACCATATTACCGGAGAGCAATCAAGATGGGACGAGAAAGACAGTTGATTTGTGTGCCAAAAATGCAGAACATCTTTTTATAACAGACCCAAACAACTTTGTGAATGTGATTTGACCATGATAATTGACCATCCAGCGTTATACCTAGGAATTTAGCTTCCTGAACGACATGAAATCGCAAAACTTGTGCACCACACCATACACAATCGCCCTCTAAGCCACCATAACTACTCCGTTCTTCAACTGGTCATTCAGTACAGTACCGTTTCCGCTGAATTAAATCTTGAACACCATGTTGTCATACTGAATGCACCCCTGAACAATATGAGTGTGGCCAGTTGAAACCTCAATATGCAGTACAGTACCGTTTCCGTAGGTTACTGTTGATATAAAGCCACTTAACAGGCACAAGTTCAATCACATTCAAAGAATAAAGAGACAGGAAACTCTTTCCGAGGACAGGCTTGAAGCATATCGGTGCTCGGCTCTACATGTTGCAGATGTCAGAAGAGGTGCTCTGGCCACAGAAGGCTGGTACCAGTCTCCGGGTTCTGCAAGAGAGCAATGCAAGTAAGATTATTTGTGATAATTAAATATCAAGTAATGTCTACATGCAAAGGTTGTCGAATACCTCCATCTGAAAAATAATCCAATACTCCCCTCGACTGGTATTTTGTAATCTTTCACAAATTCAAGAAGTACTACACTGAAACGTATTCATACAGTATAATCTATTCATCTTGCTTTAAAGTTCTATCTGCAGACCAGATAGCTGCAGTCTAAGGCAGGAATCCTATGACACTGTTGCTTTGGCTCTGCAGTCAGGCAACTCCTACATGAAAGCTGGACTTAATCTACGACATACAGGATTCAGGAGCTAAACTTTATATTTTTAAATCTTTTATTTAACTAGGCAAGTCAGTTAAGAACAAATTCTTATTTACAATGACGGCCTAACCCGGACGACGCTGGGCCAATTGTGCTCCGCCCTATGGGAATCCTAATCACGGCCGTTGAGATACAGCCTGGAATTGAACCAGGGTCTGTAGTGACGCTGTAATACTGAGATGCAGTGCCTTAGACTGCTGCGCCACTCGGGAGCACTCAGAACTTATCTTTGAAGGACTGATGAGTAAAAACTGCAAGCTGGAGAAAACAGGTTGAGCATTGATCTTTAATATCATAAGGCCTTTGCTAATTAAATTGCTGTTAATTAAACATTTTCCAAATTGCATCGTTTCTGCAATTTTTCCAAGGTTGGAAGGGTGTAATCTCACAGAGGGTAGTTGCAAAGATCTAGCTGAAGTCCTACAAATATCCATGCTCCTATCAGAGAGCAACAGCTGACAAACAACAACCTGCAGGACTCAGGGTTGAAGAAGCTCTCTGCTGGACTGGAAAAGCTACATTTTAAATTACAGATACTGGTCAAAACAGTTGACTATTCTCATAGGAATTACATTCTGGACAATGTCTGTCCTATATTGTTTTGTTGCATCTATGTGTCTTGTCCTTTCACTCCAGGTTAAGAGTGTGCGGTTTCACAGAACTGGCATTGGTGCCGTGTTAGCATGTCTTAGGTCCCTTTATGTAGTGTTGTGATGTGTGTTTTGTCCTATATTTACATTTTTAATCCTAGCCCCCATCCCCGCAGGAGGACTTTTGGTAGGCCGTCATTTTAAATAAGAATTTGTTCTTAACTGCCTTACTTCGATAAATAAAAATGACATCGTTCTAAACAAGACCTGGTACACTACACGGGCAAAAGGCCAGTAACCGAAAGGTTGCTGGATCGAATACCTGAGCTGACAAGGTAAAAGTTTGTCGTTCTGCCCCTGAACAAGGCAGTTAACCCACTGTTCCCCGGGAGGCCGTCACTGTAAATAAGAATTTGTTCTTAGCTGACTTGCCTAGTTAAATATTTTTTAAAGAATGTCAAACATCTCATTCCAAAATCATGGGCATTAATATGGAGTTGGTCCCTCCTTTGCTGCTACAACAGCCTCCACTCTTCTGGGAAGGCTTTCCACTAGATGTTGGAACATTGCTGCGGGGACTCACTTCCATTCAGCCACAAGAGCATCATCTAGGTCTGGCATTGATGTTGGGCGATTAGGCTTGGCTCACAGTCAGCGTTCCAATTCATCCCAAAGGTGTTCGAAGGGGTTGAGGTCAGGGCCCTATGCAGGCCAGTCAAGATCTTCCACACCGATCTCAACAAACCATTTCTTTATGGACTTCGCTTTGTGCACAGGGCCATTGTCATGCTGAAACAGGAAAGGGCCTTCCCCAAACTGTTGCCACAAAGCCCAGAATTGTCTAGAATGTCATTGTATGCTGCAGTGTTAAGATTTCCCTTCACTGGAACGAAGGAGCCTAGACCGAGCCATGAAAAACAGCCCCAGACCATTATTCTTCCTCCACCAAACTTTACAGTTGGCTCTATGCATTGGCCCAGGTATTGTTCTCCTGGCATCCACCAAACCCAGATTCGTCCGTTGGACTGCCAGATAGTGAAGCGTTATTCATCACTCCAGAGAACGTGTTTCACTGCTCCAATGGCGGCGAGCTTCACACAACTCCAGCCAACGCTTGGCATTGTGATCTTAGGCTTTTGTGCGGTTGCTCGGCCACGGAAACCCATTTCATGAAGCACCTGGCGAACAGTTCTTGGTGCGGACGTTGCTTCCAGAGGCAGTTTGGAACTCGAGGCGATTTTCACGCGCTACGTGCTTCAACACTCGGTGGTCCCGTTCTGTGTGGCCTACCACTTTGCGTCTGAGCCATTGTTGCTCCAAGACGTTTCCACTGCACAATAACAGCACTTAGTTGACTAGGGCAGAAATGTTCAAACTGACTTTGAAAGGTGGCATCCTATGACTGTGCCACGTTGAAAGTCACTGAGCTCTTCAGTATAAGCCATTCTACTGCCAATGCTCGTCTATGGAGATTGCATGGCTGATTTTAAACACCTGTCAGTCAGCAACGGGTGTGGCTGAAATAGCAGAATCTACTAATTTGAAGGGGTGTCCACATTTTTGGCCATGTAGTGTAATCAAAATGAGCTGAAACGAGCCCCCTAAGATTCCCCACATGGCAGCAGCTTGTCATTGTTGCCAGCTATCTGACTGTTCAAAATCGTTAAAACAAATCACTTCTTCCGGCCACATCAATGCGCGCGGATCATTTGTGACGTTCTCAGCCTATACGATCCTTAAAGAGATTGTCATAATGACCAACCGTCATGCCCACCGGCACAATCAGTTGAAATGGAATTCTATTTAACAACTGGCTTCCCGCAGACTTTCTGTGCAAAGTATTCAGACCCCTTGACTTTTTCCACATTGTTACGTTAGCCTTATTCTAAAATGTATTTAAGGTTTTTCCCCCTAATCAATATATTCATACACACACACACACAATACCCCATAATGACAAAGCAAAAACAATTTACAAATTTATTTAAAAAACAATCACATTTACATAAGTATTCAGACCCTCAGTACTTTTCTGTAATTGCTGTCTAAGGTGCTTCAGTCTTCTTGGGTATGACGCTACAAGCTTGGCACACCTGTATTTGGGGAGTTTCTCCCATTCTTCTCTGCAGATCCTCTCAAGCTCTGTCAGGTTGGATGGGGAGCGTCGCTGCATAGCTATTTTGAGGTCTCGCCAGAGATGTTCGATCGGGCTCTGGCTGGGCCACTCCAGGGCATTCAGAGACTTGTCCCGAAACCACTCCTGCATTGTCTTGGCTGTGTGCTTAGGGTCATTGTCCTGTTGGAAGGAGAACCTTCACCCCAGTCTGAGGTCCTAAGCGCATTTCACCAAGGATCGCTGTACTTTTCTTTCCCTCGATCCTGACCAGTCTCCCAATCCCTGCCGATTAAAAAAACATCCCCACAACAGGATGCTAACACCACCACCATGCATTACCGTAGGGATGGTTCCAGGTTTCATCCAGACGTGACGCTTGGCATTCCGGCCAAAGAGTTCAAGCCTGGTTTCATCAGACCAGAGATTTTTGTTTCTCATGGTCTGTGCCTTTTGGCAAAGTCCAAGCGGGATGTCATGTGCCCTTTACTGAGGCGTGGCTTCCGTCTGGCCACTCCACCAATCAGGCCTTTATGGTAGAGTGCTGCAGAGATGGTTTTCCTTCTGGAAGGTTCTCCCATCTCCACAGAAGAACTCCCTGACCAAGGCCTTTCTCCCTCGACTGCGCAGTTTGGCCGGGCGGCCAGCTCTAGAAAAGAGTCTTGGTGGTTCCAAACTTCTTCCATTTAAGAATGGAGGCCATTGTGTTCTTGAGGACCTTCAATGCTGCAGACATTTTTTGGTACCCTTCCCCAGATCTGTGCCTCGACACAATCCTGTCTCGGAGCTCTACGGATAATTCCATGGCTTGGTTTTTGCTCTGACATGTGTGCCTTTCCAAATCATGTCCAATCAATTGAATTTATCACAGGTGGACTCCAATCAAGTTGTAGATAAATGGAAAAAGGATGCATCTATGGTCAATTGAGTCGCATAGCAAAGGGTCTGAATACTTAAGGTGCTTTTTTATTTGTAATAAATTTGCAAAATGTCTAAATCTTTGTGTAGATGGGTAATTTATTTGATTTTTATCCATTTTAGAATAAGGCTATAACATAACAAAATGTGGAAAAAGTGAAGGGGTCTGAACTTTCCGAATGCACTGTAAATATACCAGCGTGGCTAAAAGCAGCTAGGACTGCAACTGCTCTCTGCTGTGCTGGACGATCCACACTAGACTGGAGACGCTGAAGTAACTGTGGGCTACAGCAGGGTTGGTCTTAATGTCTCGTCTGTTTTAGTCCTCTAGAACCATTGTGGAGATTTTTGCAACTCAATAACGGTTAACATTTTTCCACCTTGTGGACCATTTGATGCTTGAACAAACCAGAGCTTATGAAACGTGAGTTCCAAACTTTGTCCTAATATAGCTGGGGGAAAACGTATTTCAATGAGCATAACTCTTCAAAAGAATGTTATGTATTGTTACAGATCATAGGGACAATCGGTCTTAGGCCTAGTTATGACAAATGATATTAGCAGTCTGATAGGCATCCGAGGGACAGATTTCTCTAATCGGCTGACACTGTAGGACAGAGGAAACCGACATCTCCCGTTGAATCTCAACAACCCAAAAGGGATTCTATGTCAAGAGCAGCTATTGGGCCACTGCTACTGGGAGGGAGAGTGGACTGGAGGAGAGAAACCCAGAGCCATATCAGTGGGGGTGATGTCTAAACAGACTCAGAAGGAGGAGTAGTGAAGGAGTACATGGGGAAAAATGCAAAGGCTGGGGGATCAAGTTCGATCCTTCCTCTTGAGAGCTGGCCCGCGCTCATCAGTCAGTTCGGGGTGTATCTGAACTGGCCCAGATACGGCCTGTGATTCTACCGAATCGATTCACGTGGGTCAAGTGTTCCTCTGCATGCATTCCACACCACGGAACCACACAATGCTGGGTTTAGGATTCGCAGATCTTCATCCTCCACTCTCTGCAAGCTGGACTGACCCTTAAAAGACAAAACAATACAGACTTGCTGAGTTTGATACTGATGTTAACTTTGGATAAATATCAGATTTGGACAAAGCTTGAATATCCTTGCAGAGGGTTATATTTTGTTCAACTGTTGATAGATATTTTGTTTAAGGTGTACTCTTACTCAAGCCACACGCTACATGTTACCAGTGAAATCTTATATTTCTTAATGATGCTATATGCACAGTATTTCCCAAACGGCGTAAACAGAAAATGTACATTTACAACAAAAATATTTTATTGGACCAGCGGCATTATGTGTTTGTATAAACATACTTAAAATAGAACCAATATCCAAATTACTACAATTCAGATGGATTTTGTACATAAAAACAAAAGGGGAAAAACTGCAATGTATAAAAATGTTCAAGTAAAAAAGTAAATATTAAAACAATAGCAAGACTGATGCAAAGTCCTTCATTTTCCAGGCACTTAATTTTTTTAATTTTTTTTAATTTTCAGGAGAACCTTAATTCCATATGTTTTGGTTCAATAAATGACAAATGAACTATTCCATACAAATCCTAAAATGCCTTGCACATAAAAAAAAAAAAATGATATCAATGAAGCTTAGCACCTTTCTATACAGTGAAAACATACAAAACAGGACCTTGAAAATAAGTTACAGGTCTCCGAAACAATCCTTCTAAAATACAAAAATGTATAGTTGTGATCAGTGCATGTTTTAAACATGTATACAAAGAAAGCTTTCTCCCACTCTGATTGGAAAAGCTCACGTCGCGGTCGGATGATTGATGGGCAAACGAAGCAGTAACATTCAGACATCTTTGATAGGAGTACAAAACTGTCCATGACAGGATGGCCTATAGCTAGCCTATAATGCTACAGCTCAGATGGCCTGTTACCTTAACTCAAATAGCATGTTGAAGCTAATTCAGGGTCCATACTGTGCCATGACTATACTTTAAATAAACCAAAGATTTACCTTCAAGGCGAGGAAAACTAGTGTTGTGAGCGTTGATTCCATCCACACTCCAGCCAAACAAGTTTAATAATGCCACCGCTGGCCTTTTACCTTGTTCTGATCATATCTAATAGAGTGAGACACATTCGATTTTTACACCTGAAGAGGTTGTAAACTTAATGTCCCGTTTGGCTCTGGGCAGAAAATGTCCCTTTTGTCGTGTCCATCCGCAAACATGAGCAACAGAAAAGATCCAATTGGGGTGAAAACCGTGCCAACATTAACTGTCATTAGTTTCTAGATGAAAATGTTATCGACACCATTTGACCTGCTAAGGCACAATATAAGTCCTCATTGTAAAAAAAAAAAAAAAAAAAAAAGTCTTTTTAATCCATAGAGACGTGAAGGAGAAGCTCGTCGGATGTTGATCTCTTCTCGGCTGGGTCCTCATTTGGGACCAAAGTTCCTTGTTAAGAGACTCTTTCTGCTCTTGCAGACTAACTACAGAGGTCAACAAGGCAGAGTAGGAGAGTCCTGGAGTGCGACACACACAAATTTAAAAAGGCCAAAACATGCATGCTCACGCACACACACCAGCACCTCTATACGTCCTTCACATACACACTGATCCACCGGTTTGTGTGTGTATGGACTTAGTCACATTTGTACACAACTGCTCACACACACACTTGTCACCTCCCCCCATTCCTAACACATTCATACCCTTACACAAACAGTGCACCTGGGCCGTGTGTGTGTTACACCTTGCTCTCGGAGGGCAGTTCGCTGAGGGCAGAGACGATGTCGCTAAAGCAGGAGCGGTCCTTGGGGCTGGAGGCCCAACAGCGAGTCATCAGCTTGTACACCCGGGAAGGACAGCCCTGGGGCAGGGGCAGCTTCCCCCGGCCCTCTCTCAGCTCTGGTAGAGGGGAAGACGTGAGAGAAAGACACACACATGGGGTGAGCGAGCGAGATGCAGGGAAAGAGGTGAAAGATGGAGGGATAGAGAAATAAAAAGGACAGAACAGGAGTGAGCAATAAACCTTAAAAGGGGAATTCCACCACTTTTGAACCTTGTATTCATCTCCAGCATTACCGCAATGTCAACATATGTGAAAACAGCATGTTATGTACAAAGTATTTTTTTGGATAACATCTTCCAGTGACATTGGTGACGTCATCTGGTGTGCATTGTGTGGTTTTAAACAACTATGAGCAGGCAAAGGTTAGTAAACTAACCATTAGGAGGGTGACAATGTGTGATCCTAGAATAGTGGACTTCTACCCCCATCTGGGGTGAAGTAGCATCCTTCAATAACACTTCCAGGCTCCAGTTCGACTGGCCTCACCTTCGAGGACCTTGTCGTGGTCGAGGGCAGCGTGCGGCAGCTCGCCCAGGCTAAACACCTCCCACATGAGCACGCCGAACGACCACACGTCCGTCTTGGTGGAGTAGTCGTCCTCGAACACGGCCTCGCTTGGCAGCCAACGCAGGGGGATCCACGCCTGCCGGTAGTGATAGTACTCACTGGAGGGGGAGAGAGGACACACAGGTTAGCACCAAGACTAAGGTAACCTCCACTTTGGGTGTTTGGTAGTCTGGCCACTGGGTGTCGCCACAATTTAATCTGTCAATTCATCAAATCAATCACATTTTATTGGTCACATTAACATGGTTAGCAAATGTTTATGCGAGTGTAGCGAAATGCTTCTAGTTCCGACCATGCAGTAATATCTAACAAGTAATCAGTAGTAGTCAGTATGTTGGCAGCAGCCACTCAATGTTTGTGATGGCTGTTAAACAGTCTGATGACCTTGAGATAGAAGCGGTTTTTCAGTCTCTCGGTCCCAGCTTTGATGCACCTGTACTGACTTAGCCTTCTGGATGATAGCGGGGTGAACAGGCAGTGGCTCGGGTGGTTGTTGTCCTTGATGATCTTTTTGGCCTTCCTGTGACATCAGGTGGTGTAAGTGTCCTGGAGGACAGGTAGTTTGCCCCCGGTGATGCGTTGTGCAGACCTCACTACCCTCTGGAGAGCCTTGCGGTTTGGGCGGAGCAGTTGCCGCTCTCGATTGTGCATCTGTAAAAGTTGAGTGTTTTTGGTGACAAGCCATATTTCTTCAGCCTCCTGAGGTTGAAGAGGCGGTGTTGCGCCTTCTTCATCAGCTGTCTGTGTGGGTGGACCATTTCAGTTTGTCCGTGATGTGTACGCCGAGGAACTTAAAACTTTCCGCCTTCTCTACTACTGTCCCGTCGATGTGGATAGGGGGGTGCTCCCTCTGCTGTTCACTGAAGTCCACGACCATCTCCTTTGTTTTGTTGAGTGCGAGGTAATTTTCCTGACACCACACTCCGAGGGCCCTCACCTCCTCCCTGTAGGCCATCTCGTCGTTGTTGGTAATCAAGCCTACCACTGTAGTGTCGTCTGCAAACTTGATGCTTACGTTGTTGAGGATCAGCGGGGTGGAGATGTTTCCTACCCTCACCACCAGGGGGCCCGTCAGGAAGTCCAGGACCCAGTTGGCAGGGGTTAATGATGAGTGTGGAGGGTAGTATGGTGTTAAATGTTGAGCTGTAGACGAACAGCATTCTTACATAGGTATTCCTCTTGTCCAAATGGGTTAGGGCAGTGTGCAGTGTGATTGCGATTGCGTCGTCTGTGGACCTATTGGGGCGGTAAGCAAATTGGAGTGGGTCTAGGGTGTCAGGTAGGGTGGAGGTGATATGATCCTTGACTAGTCTCTCAAAGCACTTCATGATGACGGAAGTGAGTGCTACGGGGCGATAGTCGTTTAGCTCAGTTACCCTCGCTTTCTTGGGAACAGAAACAATGGTGGCCCTCTTGAAGCATGTGGGGACAGCCGACTGGGATAGGGATTGATTGAATATGTCCATAAACACATCAGCCAGCTGGTCTGCGCATGCGCTGAGGACACGGCTAGGGATGCCGTCTGGGCCGGCAGCCTTGCGAGAGTTAACACGTTTAAATGTTTTACTCACGTTGGCTGTGGTGAAGGAGAGCCTGCAGGTTTTGGTAGCGGGCCATGTCGGTGGCACTGTATTGTCCTCAAAGCGAGCAAAGAAATAGTTTAGTTTGTCTGGGAGCAAGACATCGGGGTCCGGGGCTGGTTTTCTTATTTAGTCCGTGACTGACTGTACAGTCGTGGCCAAAAGTTGAGAGAATGACAAATATAAATTCATAAAGTCTGATGCCTCAGTTTGTATGATGGCAATTTGCATATACTCCAGAATGTTATGAAGAGTGATCAGATGAATTGCAATTAATTGCAAAGTCCCTCTTTGCAATGCAAATAAACTGAATCACAAAATTACATTTCCACTGCATTTCAGTCCTGCCACAGGATTGAAATGCCAGCTGACATCATGTCAGTGATTCTCTCGTTAACACAGGTGTGAGTGTTGACGAGGACAAGGCTGGAGATCACTCTGTCATGCTGATTAAGTTTGAATAACAGACTGGAAGCTTCAAAAGGAGGGTGGTGCTTGGAATCATTGTTCTTCCTCAGTCAACCATGGTTACCTGCAAGGAAACACGTGCTGTCATCATTGCTTCACAGGCAAGGATATTCCTGCCAGTAAGATTGCACCTAAATCAACCATTTATCGGATAATGAAGAACTTCAAGGAGAGCGGTTCAATTGTTGTGAAGAAGGCTTCATGGCGTTCAAGAAAGTCCAGCAAGCGCCAGGACCGTCTCCTAAAGTTGATTCAGCTGCGGGATCGGGGCAGCACCAGTACAGAGCTTGCTCAGGAATGGCAGCAGGCAGGTGTGAGTGCATCTGCACGCACAGTGAGGCGAAGACTTTTGGAAGATGGCCTGGTGTCAAGAAGCGCAGCAAAGAAGCCACTTCTCTCCAGGAAAAACATCAGGGACAGACTGATATTCTGCAAAAGGTACAGGGATTGGACTGCTGAGGACTGGGGTAAAGTAATTTTCTCTGATGAATCCCCTTTCTGATTGTTTGGGGCATTAGGAAAAAAGCTTGTCCGGAGAAGACAAGGTGAGCGCTACCATCAGTCCTGTGTCATGCCAACAGTAAAGCATCCTGAGACCATTCATGTGTGGGGTTGCGTCTCAGCCAAGGGAGTGGGCTCACTCACAATTTTGCAAAAGAACACAACCATGAATAAAGAATGGTACCAACACATCCTCCGAGAGCAACTTCTCCCAACCACCCAGGAACAGTTTGGTGACGAACAATGCCTTTCCCAGCATGATGGAGCACCTTACCATAAGGCAAAGGTGATAACTAAGTGGCTCGGGGAACAAAACATCAATATTTTGGGTCCATGGCCAGGAAACTCCCCAGACCTTAATCCCATTGAGAATTTGTGGTCAATCCTCAAGAGGCGGATAGACAAACAAAACCCCACAAATTCTGACAAACTCCAAGCATTGATTAAGCAAGAATGGGCTGCCATCAGTCAGGATGTGGCCCAGAAGTTAATTGACAGCATGCCAGGGCAGATTGCAGAGGTCTTGAAAAAGAAGGGTCAACACTGCAAATATTGACTCTTTGCATCAACTTCATGTAATTGTCAATAAAAGCCATTGACACTTATGAAATGCTTGTAATTATACTTCAGTATTCCATAGTAACATCTGACAAAAGTATCTAAAGACACTGAAGCAGCAAACTTTGAAAATTAATATTTGTGTAATTCTCAACTTTTGGCCACGACTGTAGACCCTGCCACATACCTCTCGTGTCTGAGCCGTTGAATTGCGACTACTTTGTCTCTATCCTGACGCTTAGCTTGTTTGATTGCCTTGCAAGGGAATAGCTACACTTTGTATTCGGTCATGTTTCCGGACACCGTGTCCTGATTAAAAGCAGTGGTTCGCGCTTTCAGTTTTGGGCGAATGCTGCCATCAATCCACGGTTTCTGGTTGGGGAAGGTTTTAATAATCACTGATGCACTTGCTAATAAACTCGCTCACTGAATCAGCGTATACGTCAATGTTGTTGTTTGACACTATCCGGAACATATTCCAGTCCACGTGATCGAAGCAATCTTGAAGCGTGGAATCAGATTGGTCGGACCAGCGTTGAACAGACCTGAGCACTTTTAGTTTTTGTCTATAGGCTGGGAGCAACAAAATGGAGTCATGGTCAGAGTTGCCGAAAGGAGGGCGAGGGAGGGCTTTGTATGCGTAGGCAGAAGTTAGAGTAACAATGATCCAGAGTTGCCGGCCCGGGTCGCGCATTCGATAGCCTGATAACAAGGCTCCCTAAATTTTTTCAGATTAGTCTTGTTAAAATCCCCAGCTACAATAAATGCAGCCTCAGGATATGTGGTTTCCAGTTTACATAGAGTCCAATGAAGTTCTTTCAGGGCCGTCGAGGTGTCTGCTTGGGGGGGGGGGGGGGATATACACGACTGATTATAATCAAAGAGAATTCTCTTGGTAGATAATGCAGTCGGCATTTGATTGTAAGGAATTCTACGTCAGGTGAACAAAAGGACTTGAGTTCCTGTATGTTGTTATGATCACACCACGACTCGTTAATCATAAGGCATACACCCCCGCCCTTCTTCTTACCAGAGAGATGTTTGTTTGTCGGCGCGATGCGTGAAGAAACCAGGTGGCTGTACCGACTCTGATAACGTATCCCGAGTGAGCCATGTTTCCGTGAAACAGAGAATGTTACAATATCTGATGTCTCTCTGGAAGGCAACCCTTGCTCGGATTTCTTCTACCTTGTGGTCAAGAGACTGGACATTGGCTAGTAGTATACTCGGGAGCGGTGGGCGATGTGCCCGTCTACGGAGCCTGACCAGAAGACCCCTCCGCCTGCCCTCTGCGGCACCGTTGTTTTGCGTCGGCTACTGGGATTAGATCCATTGTCCTGGGTGGTGGTCCGAACAGAGGATCCGCTTCAGGAAAGTCGTATTCCTGGTCGTAATGTTGGTAAGTTGACGTTGCTCTTATATCCAATAGTTCCTCCCGGCTGTATGTAATAAGACTTAAGCTTTCCTGCTAGCTACTGCCCTCATTCAATGCCATTTTGACTATGCTAGTACTTCCTGGTTTGAGGGCTTATCTAAACTTATGAAGGGGAAGCTCCAGATATCCCAGAATTAGCTGATCAGGGTAGTATTGAAGGTGAGTCCACGTACTCACATAAGCAGGAGCTGCATTCAGGAACTAAACTGGCTGTCTGTTGAGGCTAGGTTGTCCCAGATTAGACTAGGTTTGGTTTACAGGAGTATTTATGGTCCTGCGCCCAGATATCTAAGTGATTACTTTCCTCGTGTTAGGGATGCACACAATCACAGCACCAGATCAGGTGTTGCTGATGTGTGCTTATACAGGTTCAGGAGTAATGCTGGGAAAGGTACTGTCTTGTATACTGGAGCCTCAGAATGGAATGAGTTGCCTCTGCTTATAAAAACAATGTCCTCTCTGGACAGCTTTAAAAATAAAGTCAAAATATGTTTGATGTCTTCTGTGCCCATATGAATAACCCCTATGATGTAACTGGGATGATGAGATAGATGTTCTTCTTCTCTGTTTTTGTTTTATTATTTCACTGCCGTACTGTGTTCCATCTTGTCTCAAGAGGACCACAATGGAAATAAATCCCAGACTTTATTGCGTGTTATCCTCAATTTTATTCATGTGTATGTATGGCTTTCTCAAAGTTTAATGTGTGCTTAAAAAAAAAAAAGTTGAATTAATAAACTCAACAGTGAAAGAAATAATACATTAAAAAAAAAAATAATAATACTGCATAGTATCCTAAGAGCGCGAAGAGAGGTGGCCATCTCTGTCAGTGCCTTTTTTCACTATACATATCACAGGTTTCTTTAAATGGAGACTTTGGGAAATCTAAATTACCGATACAATTATGCTGTGACTGGATTCATTGAAATGAATAAAAACCTTAAAATGTGGTTTTCAACCGCAAGGGATCAATCAAGATTAAATCAAATGTAATCTTACTCGTTGTAGACATCTTTGCTGAGCCCCAGTGCAGACACCTTGACCTGTCTCTTGGCGCTGATCAGACAGTTGCGTGTGGCTAGGTCCTTGTGGACGAAGCGCTGATTGGATAGATGCTCCATCCCCCGGGCAACCTGCAGACACACCCCCACCTGAGGGAGAGGGAGAGTGGAACATACGGAGCATTAAATCACTGTGTTTTCAAGCATATGTGTGCCTTCAAGTGGGTGAGTTAGTGAGTGCGTGTGTTTAAGCATTTGAATGGCTTTCTTTTTATTATTATATCTTCTGGTTACTCTGTTTCTCCATCTGAGTGGTCCAACAGACAGTGAAAGCCAGTGGCATGATGCCACAGGAGAGACTTACTGTAAGCGCCAGCTACCAAATCATGGCCTACTGCACCGAAGCCAAGACCTGATTAAGATGCTAATGTGTGTGTGTGTGTAAACTGACCTTCTGCTTGGTGCTGAGGTGATGGGACTTGGGTTTCTCCTCGTTCTTGGACATCTTGAGGTATTGCTTCAGGTCCCCCTAGGAACATATACACAGGTCTGGGGTCGATGCTAAATCATGGATGACTTTTTTTAAAGTACACCCGCACACGTTTTTCAATGCACTGGGGTCAGTGTGTGCCTACGTAGCTCATATTTTAAATAGTCTTTATTGTATCAAGGCATTTGCCCTTAATACCCATGTATTTCAATGATGCAATAGACTGCCATGTAGGATACATAAGTAAAGTGTGTGTGTGTAGGGAGTAGGATGAAGTTAAGTTGCCCGAAGACACTGATCTTGGGTCAGTTTAGCATTTCCCCCGCTAATGGTTAAGGTTTGGCGGAGGGGAAGCTGATCCTCGGTCTGTACCTAGGGGAAACTTTACCCCGGAGCGTAAGCAGGTAGCTCCCTCCTTACCAATTCAGCGTACTCCAGTATGAGGTAGTGAGGCTCGGCTTCTCTACACATGCCCAGTAGGCACACCAGGTTGGGGTGGCCCAGCTTGCCGAACATCTCGACCTCGCGACGGAACTCCAGCTGCAGGGTCTCGTCCCGCGTCTGCAGACTCTTCACCAGCACCACTGTCTCCTCCTCGTCCTCACTGCCTCTTGCTCCTGTCGACATGATGCCCTTGGCTTTGGCCAGGAACACCTCGCCAAACTCACCTTTCCCTGTGTAGGAGAGGGGAATCAGTATCATTTTTGTATAGCCTTTATTTATACAGGTAAGTCAACGAAGAACAAATTCTTATTTACGACGACGTGTGTGTGCGTGCACATGCATGCGATGCTCTATACCCAGAGTGGTGATGGTGGTCAGGTTGGCGCGGGGGTAGTGCCCTTTGTCGTGGCTGCTGTTGCGCTTGTTGTTGGCGCTGCTGGCCGTGGTGCCCATGTTGGTCAGTGCCACCTCCTCCTGGATCTCAGCGGTGGCCTGTCCGTTGGTCTGCACCGTGCCCCCTGTAGTGCCAGGACAAAATGGCATCCTTCAATACCGGTAACTAAACATGACTGCTTGTACATACTCTATAGTCCTCTTCTTATCTCTAGGTACAGAAATGTTAAGGAAATAGAGCCATGGAAATGAAACGGTTCCGTTTTAAAGCCCAACTCAAGAGGATGTTTTTGCTGACACCAATATTGACTTCACATATCGGTGCCTGTCACTAGTAATACATGTAAACGTATAGTTGTTGTACTGCGTACTTGTAATGTTTTCGATACATTTCACACTACCGGGAAAACCAGACACTATTGAATGCAACTGAATGGAATAAACTGCGAACGCTGACCGTTGAGGTGCTCCGTCTCGGCCTCCTCTCCCTCGGGGCCCTTTAGTCGCTTGGCGTTGCGTCTCTTCTTGCAGTAGAACATCAGGCCCAAGACGATGATGATGTAGGCCACGGCGGCGCCCACCGATAGGCCGATTGTCTGGATCATCTTGTATGGCGCCTTTTCGTCGTCCTCCGACGAGTGGTGCACAGGCTTCTCTGTTGACACACACACACACACACGAAAGAGTCAGAGGTGACGTGATGTGCTTCTCTACTGAATTAAAAGTCTTCTGTTGGAGTCTCCACTGAATCACCATCTCAACCTCAGATGCCAAGTGGACAGCTCAAGATGGCACCTCTCAATTACATTCTTTCTAAATGAGACGTTGCAGTGCTGAACTGTGATTCATTCGTCTTGACCCCGCTACTATCATTACACATTCAAGCGCCTAAAGAGGTATTTACAGTTTGGTGCGCTGCTTTATTTCCTCCACCTACCACAACCATTAAAATACTTTAGACAGCTGCCTGGCAGGCACACAAAGTCGACCCCCCCCCCCCGGTGTCTTACCTACGACATAGAGCTCTGCCGACGTGTGGCCGATATTGCAGCTGTTGCCAGCGATGCACGTGTAGCTTCCCGTGTCCTCCACACTCACGTCGTGGACGACCAGAGAACCGTTGGGCATCTTCTGAAACCTGGAGAGCAAACGGCACAGGAGACAGGGGTGAGGCCGCGTCTGCATTCAATTCTTTTCCCCCTCGTTTACGCCCATTCACCGTTGATCCGGTTCTATTTCACTTCCTACCCCTTCAATAATCAGAGGGGTCTCGAGGCATCAGCAGTGTAGTAAAAGCACTTCTACCATATTGCATTTGCCTTATTGTATTTACCAAACAATGAAGGGTTAGGCCTAAGGGAAGGGAATTGGGAATGATGGTAATACGTCAAAGGCTAGATATTTATTTTTATCATGGTAGGGAAGATGTCACTATCCAAACATGCTGTTTAGCACGGTGTTCAGAACGAAACACACACAAATGAGAAACCAAAATACTACAAAATGACTTTGGGCCTTAAAACAGACAGCTGTGGTTCTCCACCTGCTCTTGCGAGGCTCCAGGAACTTGTCTTTCTTTTTCCACTGGATAAAGGGCTGGGGGTCGCCAGTGGCCTGGCAGTGCAGAATGGCTGTGTGGCCCTGGTAAACAGTGGTGTGCTCCGGCTCCATATTAAACGTTATATACACTGGGAGAGAGAGAGAGAAGGAAATAAAGAAATAGTGGAAGTGCTGGTTAAGATGGAGTTAGTTGTGTTGGGAGTCTAGAGATGGTGGCATTAGCACTGTTGAAATCAGATAACGTAGTTCTGCCGTTTTTGTTTCTAAACCTAACCCTGGAACCTAATCAATTACTGTCACAGGTTGGCTGGAGCACACACACACATTTTTCACAGGTAGAAATCAATCTCTGGTTAAAAGTAGAGGGCGACAACCGGAGGACCATTGGTCTGTGTGGTGTCTGGTTGTATAGGTGGCAGCTTAGTGGTGCGTCTGTGACCTGCATTGGTGTGGTTGGCATTAGTTCCACTGGTGTTAGTGGAGGGATACCTGCTACGGTGAGCTGCACAGCGGCTGTGATCTGGCCCTGCAGGCTGTTGGAAGCCAGGCAGGTGTAGTTGCCCGCGTCGTCCCTCGTCACCTTTGCGAAGTGGAGCACGCCGCCGGTCTGTACTACATGCTCTGGCATCTCACTGCCATCTGCAAGGGGGGGGGGAATATTAGAGATTCAGATTCACATTTATTGTCCTACAAGTGGAGCACAGCTCACACATTAGATAGACAAAACTATTTAGAAAACACACCAGGAAGCAAACAATGTAACAGTTGAGAGAGAGCAGTCCAATATCAACCCCCTAGCCCAGGCTTATATTCAATTCCATTCCTGGAGGGTCGAATACTCTTCTGGATTTTATTCTAACCTTCATGTGTCGGAGACTGACTTATACATGGGATAATAGGTACGTGCAACTTCCATGGAGAAGTGGAAGCCCTCTAGCACCTCGATTGAATAGCCCCTCGACTCTACCCCCAAAACACATCTACAATTAAACAATGGGTGTACAAAATGCCAGAAAATCTGACTATGCCAATAAGCTAGAAAGTTATTACCATATTGCTTACACCCATGTTAACCTTTGAGATCAACTAGAAGCGTCTAGGTACAAGGGGTAGGGGCTAAGAGTAGATTTTGGATTGGCTTGAGCAACATAGGACTCAGACACACACGTACAAAAAGGCAGGCAAGGAGGTCCGAACACCCACCTGCTTTGGTCCACTGGATGGTGGGGATCTCGCGGCCCTTGGCGGAGCACTGCACAGTGCCCTCCTTGTCCAACTCCAGACACTGGGAGGGCTGGGGGGTGGGGGTGAACTTCAGCTTCTCTGGAGGAAGGAGACAACCGTGTTGGTGACAGAACGTGGAGTAGAGTAGAGAGACACAAGCATACACATCATCTCCAAACATTTACACACACCAGTGTTTCCGTTAGGCAAATTTGGCGCTGGCCAAAATGACCAGGAAGAACACATTTATCGGACATTTGATACATTTACCGATCATCCATATGCATTGGAGGCGTAACCCATTAGGTCTTCCAGCCAGCGCCATCAATAAATTAGGGATATTGGCCAAAAGAAACACTTCGATGTCCTTAAACAGCCTATTACTAATTACAAAATATGATTTATTCCTTGTGTTGCGATGTGTAGCATATGCAAAACAGAATTTTTTTATACTTGTCAGAAAGGCGACTGTCTGCTGTACAGATATAGCCGTTCAGAAGGGGGCTAATTCGTTAATTTTCTAACAGATAAGCGTTTATTGTAGTAGTCTGGTAGGCCTAAAACATTCTTCCTCACCTCATATGTCGAAGTCAGTTGGAGCGCACTACCTTCATATTATAGGCCTGCAGTATAATAGGCCACACAACACCAAACCTTCACAAAAACTTCTAAACTTTATTAGGGTAATATCAAAAGTAAAAGAAAATGGCTCAACAGAATGAAACAAAACACTTGTCCAGAAAGTTTTAAAACAGGCTATATTGCAGCAATTACCAAGGCAGGCTAATGCCTACCGTACCAACAAATGCAAGCAATAGGCTAATGATATTTGTATTTATTTTACAACAGGCCTACTAAATACAGAGCACGCCATTAAAAAAAGACAGATCAAAATTAAATTTAGCCAACAAAAATGTCTCAACAGAATGAAACAAAACACGTTTTGCATATTTAAAGAACTGGTTTAGATTAATAAATAAGCCTACAATAAATACATATTTCAAAATTGCATCCTACCTGGATATCAACATTAATCTCATCTTTGTCCACTACAATATTAGAAGGGATCCAGACTAACATTTTTCCCTGGTGGCACTTGTGCTACTAAGTTTTTTCAGTTGGTGGCACCAACCCATGATTTGGTCACACCAAAAATGTTCACAGCATCATGCAATAGAAAAACAATTGTAGGCCTATCATCTTATAAAGTAATTCAGTGCTTTATTAAAACGTGTATTAGACTACTGAGATGGTATTGAAGTAATAAGTTGTTTCATCTTTTCATGCGATTCAAAATATTTATGTCCAACCATACTCCAGTGATTGTCATGCATTTTGGGTAGAAAAATTATACTATTATATTTTACTGTTAATATTTTATCATTTTTTGGGGGTTCAAAAGAGATGACTTTGATATTAGATTACATAAAGATGCAGGCAGACTAATTTATTTTGGGACAATTCACCACCTGAGTAAGTGGAAACTCAAAACACATGCTATTAGCCATGTATCAAATCCAACAGTACATTTAATGTCCCCAAAAAACATTGCAGTTGTAGCCTACTGCCCAATGAGGCCTATGCACTCACAATGGCCAATGCGCAGCTCGTGCGCTCCGTATCACACAGCCATATCAAATATCTTATTTGTAAAATAGTTGCTATTGAACTCAAAATTGAAAGTGGAGAAATAAAAAAGTATATCTACAGAAAGCTGAGAACATCCCCTCTCCACCTGTGACAACAGGATAGCTGTGTTTTTAAAATGTTATACAATCAGAACACTTCATTCTCCTGGAGAATTTTTCCCCCCGGGAAAGGAAAGAGTGGCCCGCTCGACACAGCAGCAGGCTCCTGCGAAACCAGTACAGGGGCAGGAAAGCAGACACTTTCATTACAGGAATCATGAGGATAATGCACTTTACTGTTTGGAGTGAGGTAAATGAATGTGCAGCTCGCACCGATGCGACCAATAGATTTTTTTTTAAACTCGTACAGCCAAGTCAAAGGTCCGCAATATGCGACTAAATAGTTGCAGTCTGGAGCCATGCCTTCTAACTTTTGTTTTACTTCAATGAAAAAGACCCAAATCTTCATAATCAACAGTAGCCTAAGCCAAGTCTCCTCTCTCTCTCTCTCCTCAGCGGGGCAGACCCAGGCACTTTTGCCGACTCCAATTTTATTTACCGGCATTTCATTTATTTGAAATCGGCCAAAAGCCGGCAATTACCAGCCAACGGAAACCCTGATACACACATATATAACATGGCACTCCCACACACAAAGTTCTTTCTCTCGCTCACATACATACACTCTCACATACACACCACAAACACATTACGGCACTAACCACACACTTGCATGCTGTCTCTCTTCTCTTACAAAGTCACACCTACGCATGTGCGCGCACACACACACACACACACTCACCAAGAACGAAGACCCTGGCCCGGCCCTCCACCCTCCCGGCCTCCGTCTGGCTCCGACACATGTACAAGTGGTTATCATACACCTCCACGCTGTTGATCCTCAGGGTCCCGTTGGGGTACAGCTTAAAGCGAATGTCCTACAGTCAAAAGACAACAATGGGTTAACAATAGGTTTCATAGAAATGAAAGTTACAGATTGCACCTTTATGCAGATTTATAGTTCTGGGCATTATAAAGTTAATCTGTATTGCAGCACAGTAAGAAGTTTATGTAAATGCACCGGAAGGGGCATATTTGAGAAATGCATTTCATGACATGCAAATTCGTTGATGATTCTTAAATGAACTTGACACTGCAAGAGAATATCACATTAGCAATGTCCAGAACCGTATGTAAATATAAGGATATACACGCAGTGTACAAAACATAACATATTGAGCTGCACCTCCGTTTCCCTCAGAACAGCCTCAATTCATCGGGGCGTTGACTACAAGGTCTCGGAAGCGTTCCACGGGGACGCTGGCCCATGTCGACTCCTGTGATTCCCCACAGTTGTGTCAAGTTGGCTGCATGTCCTTTTAAATATTTTGCCTTACCCATTTACCCTCTGAATGGAACGCACACACAATCTCCGTCTCAAGGCTTAAAAGTACTTATTTAACCTGTCTCTTCCCCTTCATCTACACTGACTTAAGTCAATTTAACAAGCGACATCAATACAGGATCATAGCTTTCACCTGGATTTAACTGGTCAATCTATGTCATGGAAAGAGCAGGTGGTCCTAATGTTATGTACACTCGGTGTGTAGTAGTTCTTCAGTGTATATTCCCACTTCTTTTCAGAATGATCAGGACACACAGTTCGGACCACAGGACTGACCTCGGCGGTGAGGGGGATGAAGTTGCGGTACCAGGTAACCTCGGGCTGGGGCGTGGCGCGGGTGTGGCAATGCAGGTACCCAGGGAGGCCCTCCTCCAGTTGGCTGTCCTCTGGCTTCGTCACCCATTCCGGAGGGGCTAGGGGATACACACATTTAGCATCTCTTAAAAGTAGTGTCTACACCCAATACATTTCGGCAGGTGCAGGTCACAACGAATGCCACAATCCTTCAGAGTTTTGTCCAACTCCCGCCTCAGCAGTGAAACACCCGAGTCGTGTTCATTAGGGTACACTGTAACAAAATGTTACACAACGGAAAATGTAACTTAGGTTTTTTTATATATCTTTTTTTTTTTTTTTTTTTTTTTAATCGGACAAGTTTACATACTGCTTCCCTCGATTTTAGACCGTTTTCTTCCGTTTTGACCACAAATACCCTTTTCACACACAAATACCCTTTACCCTTTTCATCTTGCTGACCTGGTCCAAACTGTGCTAGCTCCGATATTTTCATTTCACATTGTGCTTTTCATCAAAGGTCCAGAGATAATTGTGGATGTGTAACCAGACCAGCTTGGCTGGGCTCAGTAGTATGAAAAGCCTTTAGGGTCTTGAGGTCTATACTCACTGGCCACTGTGACGGTCAGCTCCTGTCTCCTGGTACCGGCCTTGTTCTGGCCCACGCAGGTATACAGTCCAGAGTCTTCCCCCTGGGTGGGGCTGAAGACCAGCTCCAGTCCGTCCTGGTATACCCTGCCCTCTGAGGGGACGCGTTCCCCGCCCCGCTCCCACCACACATCGGGCTCCGGGTGGCCGCGAGGGGGGCGGCAGGACACCCTCTCCAGGGAGTTGTCCAAGAAGACCCGAGTCTGGCTGGGGCCCATCTCCTCGATCTCTGTAAGGGGTGGGAGGAAGTATTTGAAGTGATAGTCCATCATGACATCAGTAATAGAAAACAAAAACCATGAATTAAGACTGCAAAACGAACATCTTGTGTCCTAATCATGAAGGCAATGCAGTATACCAGTCAACTGCAGAGTGGAACTGTTGACCATGCCGTGCAAATCCAGTTAAAAATAGTGCAGATTAGTGAGGAATAAAATGAATAAATGGCATTATACTCTGACAGGGTTCAGTGAGTTAGACACAAAGTGAAGGATTCAAACATCTGTCTTGAGACAGTGTGTCAAAACGGTGCACTCCCTTACCTGCTAGGTTCACGGTGGCCTCCAGCGTGACAGGGAGTCCGCGGGACCATTTGGCTACACATTTGTAGAGCCCAGTGTTTCTGGGTTTCACCTGGGTTATGAGTAGGGAGCCATTGTTCAACATCACCAACCTAGGAAGGAAGAGAAAGAAACGCCAAAACAAAAAAAACACTGAATATTTTCTGGAAAGTTGGGCAACTCAGGAAAGAGGACTTGTTTGTTTGACATTTTCTGTATATTTTTACATTTAAAAAAAAAGAACTCTTGGAAGCGATACTAAAAAACAATAAAAATTTAGCGGACTGCAGAATTAACCTGAATGTCGACATGCTTCCAAAACATTCATAAACAACATGCACACATCTGCATACGCACACACAGCCGTAGAGTGGATGTATATAGCGGAAACCGTACTTCACATCTAGGAGACGGTACTTAGTCTTCACGCATCTGGTGTGTGTAATTATATACAAATACACATCTAAGTCACTGAACCATGTCACAGTATAATGCCATTTATACATTTTTATCCCTCGCTAATCTGCATCTTTAGGGTCTAATTATTTATATTTATATATTTATATATATATATACATATATATATATATATGTATATATATATTTATATATATATATATATACATATATATATATACATAAATATATATATATACACATAAATATATACATATATATATATATATATATACATATATATACATATATATATATATATATGTATATATATATTTATATATATATATATATATATATATATATATATATACATAAATATATATATATACACATAAATATATACATATATATATACATATATATACATATATATATTTATATATATATATACATAAATATATATATATATATATATATATATATATACATATATATATTTATATTTATATATAAATATATATGTATTTATATATAAATATATATATATATTTATAAATATATAAATACTTATGTCATGCAATAAAATGCAAATTAATTACTTAAATCATACAATGTGATTTTCTGGATTTTTGTTATGATTCCGTCTCTCACAGTTGAAGTGTACCTATGATAAAAATGACAGACCTCTACATGCTTTGTAAGTAGGAAAACCTGCAAAATCGGCATTGTATCAAATACTTGTTCTCCCCACTATATATATATATGATAAACTGAGAAAGGTTAGTTACTATTGGGGTTGGAGCGAAAAAACCTTCAGGAGGGTAGCGCTCCAGGAACAGGGTGTGAGTGTGAGAGCGATTACATACACCTTAGCCAAATACATTTACACTCAGTTTTTCACAATTCCTGACATTTAATCCTAGAGAAATTCCCTGTCTTAGGTCAGTTAAGATCACCACTTTATTTTAAGAATGCGAAATCTCAGAATAGAGAATTATTAAATTCAGCTTTTAGTTCTTTCATCACATTCCCAGTGGGTCAGAAGTTTATACACTCAATTAGTATTTGGTAGCATTGCCTTTAAATTGTTTAACTTGGGTCAAATGTTTTGGGTAGCCTTCCACAATAAGTTGGGTGAATTTTGGCCCATTCCTCCTGACAGAGCTGGTGTAACCGAGTCAGGTTTGTAGGCCTCCTTGCTCGCTCACGCTTTTTCAGTTCTGCCGACACATTTTCTATAGGATTGAGGTCAGGGCTTTGTGATGGCCACTCGAACACCTTGACTTTGCTGTCCTTAAGCCATTTTTCCACAACTTTGGAAGTATGCTTACCTTAGTATCCATTTGGAAAACCCATTTGCGACCAAGCTTTAACTTCCTTACTGATGTCTTGAGATGTTGCTTCAATATATCCATATAATTTTGCTCCCTCATAATTTTGCTCCTATTTTGTGAAGTGTACCAGTCCCACCTGTAGCAAAGCATCCCCACAACATGATGCTGCCACCCCCGTGCTTCACGGTTGGGATGGTGTTCTTCGGCTTGCAAGCCTCCCCCTTTTTCCTCCAAACATAATGATGGTCATTATGGCCAAACAGTTCTATTTTTGTTTCATCAGACCAGAGGACATATCTCCAAAAAGTACGATCTTTGTCTCCATGTGCAGTTGCAAACCGTAGTCTGGCTTTTATGGTGATTTTGGAGCAGGGGCTTCTTCCTTGCTGAGCGGACTTTCAGGTTATGTCAATATAGGACTCGTTTTACTGTGGATATAGACACTTTTGTACCCGTTTCCTCCAGCATCTTCACAATGTCCTTTGCTGTTGTTCTGGGATTGAGTTGCACTTTTCGCACGTTCATCTCTAGGAGACAGAACGTGTCTCCTTCCTGAGCGCTATGACGGCTGCGTGGTCCCATGGTGTTTATAGTAGATGTCGACCGATTAACCGGGGCCGATTTCAAGTTCATATAGCAATCGGAAAATCGGTAAAAAAAAAAATTACACCTTTATTTAATCTTTATTTAACTAGGCAAGTCAGTTAAGAACACATTTTTATTTTCAATGACGGCCTAGGAACGTTCTGCCTAGTTTAGGGGCAGAACGACAGATTTTTAACCTTGTCAGCTCGGGGGATCCAATCTGCATTGATTACATTGCCCTCCACGAGGAGCCTGCCTGTTAGCGAATGCAGTAAGCTAAGGTAAGTTGCTAGCTAGCATTAAACTTATCTTATAAAAAACAATCAATGACTGTCATTGCTCCAATGTGTACTTAACCATAAACATCAACGCCTTTCTTAAAATCTATACACAAGTATATATTTTTAAACCTGCATATTTAGCTAAAAGAAATCCAGGTTAGCAAGCAATATTAACCAGGTGAAATTGTGTCATTTCTCTTGTGTTCATTGCACGCAGAGTCAGGGTATATGTAACAGTTTGGGCCACCTGGCTCTTTGCGAACTAATTTGCCAGAACTTTACGTAATTATGACAACATTGAAGGTTGTGCAATGTAACAGGAATATTTAGACTCATGGATGCCACCCGTTAGATAAAATAGAGCTCGTTCGACCTCAGATCAAGCTAGACACCCCATTCCACCTCCCACTGCCTGTTGACATCTAGTGGAAGGCGTATGAAGTGCATGTATATCCATAGATTTCAAGCAAATGAATAGGAAGGCCCTGGAACAGAGCCTCGATTTCAGATTTTTCACTCCCTGTCAGGAAGTTAGCTGCAAAATGAGTTCTGTTTTACTCACAGATATAATTCAAACGGGTTTAGAAACTTGAGTGTTTTCTATCCAATAGTAATAATAATATGCATATTGTACGATCTATAATAGAGTACAAGGCAGTTTAATTTGGGCACATTTTTACAAAGTGAAAACAGCGCCCCCATATTGACAAGAAGTTAAGTTAAAATAAAAGTGTTTATTCAGTATTGTTGCAATTGTCATTATTACAAAAATGTGTGTGTGTATGATATATATATATATTTTTTTTTTATAAAATCGGCATCTGCTTTTTTTGTCCTCCAATAATCGGTATCGAAAAATCATAATCGGTCGACCTCTAGTTTTACTTGCGTACTATTGTTTGTACAGATGAACGTGGTACCTTCAGGCGTTTTGGAAATTGCTCCCAAGGATGAACCAGACTTGGAGGTCTACAATTATTTTTGGATGAAAAAAGATCTAGGCTGATTTCTTCTGATTTTCCCATGATATCAAGCAAAGAGGCACTGAGTTTCAAGGTAGGCCTTGGAATACATCCACAGGTACACCTCCAATTGACTCAAATTATGTCAATTAGCCTATCAGAAGCTTCTAAAGCCATGACATCATTTTCCGGAATTTTCCAAGCTGTTTAAAAGGCACAGTCAACTTAGTGTATGTAAACTTCTTTCCCACTGGAATTGTGATGCAGTGAATTATAAGTGAAATAATCTGTCTGTAAACAATTGTTGGAAAAATGACTTGTCATGCACAAAGTAGATGTCCTAACCGACTTGCCAAAACTATAGTTTGTTAACAAGAAATTTGTGGAGTGGTTGAAAAACGAGTTAATGACTCCAACCTAAGTGTACGTAAACTTCCGACTTCAACTCTATGCATGCATGCATGCATGCATGTAGTGCCAGTCAAACGTTTGGACACACCTACTCATTCAATGGTTTTCCTTTATTCTTACTATTTTCTACATTGTAAATTAATAGTGAAGACATAAAAACTATGAAATATAACATATGGAATCATGTAGTAACCAGAAAAGTGTTAAATCAAAATATATTTTACATTTGAGATTCTTCAAAGCACTTGTTGCTTGCGTTTCCTTCACTCTGCGGTCCACCTCATCCCAAACCATCCCAATTGGGTTGAGGTCGGGTGATTGTGGAGGCCAGGTCATCTGATGCAGCACTCATCACTGTCATTGGTCAAATAACCCTTACACAGCCTGGAGGTGTGTTGGGTCACTGTCCTGTTGAAAAACACATGATAGTCCCACTGAGCCCAAACCAGATGGGATGGCGTGTCGCTGCAGAATGCTGTGGTAGCAATGCTTGTTAAGTGTGTCTTGAATTCTAAATAAATCACTGACAGTATCCCCCAGCAAAGCACACCACCTCCTCCTCCATGCTTCACGGTGGGAATCCACACATGCGGAAATCATCCGCTCACCTACTCTGCGTCACAAAGACACGGCGGTTGAACCCAAAAAATCTCAAATTTGGACTAAAGGACAGATTTCCTCCAGTCTAATGTCCTTTGCTCGTGTTTTGGTAAGTCGACGCAGAGGGCAAATCACTTCTTATTGGTGTCTTTTAGTCGTGGTTTCCTCGCAGCAATTCGACCATGAAGTCCTGATTCACACAGTCTCCTCTGAACAGTTGATGTTGAGATGTGTCCTTTACTTGAACTCTGAAGCATTTATTTGGGCTGCAATTTCTGAGGCTGGTAACTAATGAACTGCAGTAGAGGTAACTCTGGGTCTTCCTTTCCTGTGCGGGTCCTCATGAGAGCCCGTTTTATCATAGCGATTGATGGTTTTTGATACTGCACTTGAGGAAACTTTCAAAATTATTGAAATGTTCTGGATTGACAGACCTTAACGTTTTGAAGTAATGATGGACTGTCGTTTCCCTTTGCTTATTTGAGCTGTTCTTGCCACAATATGGACTTGGTCTTTTACCAAATAGGGCTATCTTCTGTATACCACCCCTATCATGTCACAACAACTGATTGGCTCAAACGCATTAAGGAAAGATATCCCACAAATTAACAAGGCACACCTGTTAATTGAAATCCATTCCAGGTGACTACCTCATGAAGCTGGTTGAGAGAATGCCAAGAGTGTGCAAAGCTGTCATCAAGGCAATGGGTGGCTACTTTGAAGAATCTAAAATCTAATTCGTTTAACACTTTTTTGGTTACTACATGATTCCATGTGTATTATTTCATAGTTTTGATGTCTTCCCTATTATTCTACGAAGTAGAAAATAGTAAATATAAAGAAAAACCTTTGAATGTTGTCTTGGGTCTCTTTTTATGTAGTGTAATCCCAGCCCCCGTCCCCGCAGGAGGCCTTTTGGTAGGCTGTCATTGTAAATAAGAATTTCCTAGTTAAATAAAGGTTAAATAAAAGGAGTAGGTGTGTCCAAACTTTTGACTGGTACTACATATTAGATATAGTACCAATCTCACACAAACACCAGTCTCAACGTCAACAGTGATGAGGCGACTCCGGGATGCTGGCCTTCTAGGCAGAGTTGCAAAGAAAAAGCCATATCTCAGACTGGCCAATAAAAGGAAAATATGAAGATGGGCAAAAGAACACAGACACTGGACAGAGAAACTCTGCCTAGAAGGCCAGCATCCCGGAGTCGCCTCTTCACTGTTGACGTTGAGACTGGTGTTTTGCGGGTACTATTTAATGAAGCTGCCAGTTGAAGACTTCTGGAGGCATCTGTTTTTCTACCTAGACACTAATGTACTTGTCCTCTTGCTCAGTTGAGTGGGAGGCCCCGGTGCACCTCTTTCTATTCTGGTTAGAGTCAGTTTGCACTGTTCTGTGAAGGGAGTAGTACACAGCGTCTGGCCTCTGTACGCCTATGTAGATATTCCATTAAAAAAAAATTAAATAAAGAAAATAAGCGGTTTCCAGCTACAATAGTCATTTATAAAATTAACAATGCCTACACTGTATTTCTGATAAATTTGATGTTATTTTAATGGACAATTTTTTTTTTTGCTTTTCTTTCAAAAACAAGGACATTTCTATGTGACCCCAAACTTTAGAACAGTAGTGTATGTAGATAGATTTACACACACACACAAAATCCAGTCTTACCGGGACTTGTTGGTGATGAGCTCGTCCTGATGGTACCACTCTTGGGTGGGAGGGGGCTCGGCAGTGAACAGGCAGTTAAGGAGGGCCTCCTCGTTCCTCATCACCACCAGGTCCTCAGGAACCACCACGGGACGAGGGAAACTTTTATCTATACAGAGGGTAAGGGTGTGAGTGTGTGGTATGAAGAGACTGAGAAAGACAGCACAAAGAGTACATAAGAAAGGAAAGAGACAGGTCAAAGGACTCTCGTCAGCTCTGGCTTCTAGTCAGGTGGAGCTGGGTGTTCAAATCAAATTTATTTATATAGCCCTTCTTACATCAGCTGATATCTTAAAGTGCTGTACAGAAACCCCAAACAGCAAGCAATGCAGGTGTAGAAGCACGGTGGCTAGGAAAAACTCCCTAGAAAGGCCAAAACCTAGGAAGAAACCTAGAGAGGAACCAGGCTATGAGGGGAGGCCAGTCCTCTTCTGGCTGTGCCAGGTGGAGATTATAACAGAACATAGCCAAGATGTTCAAATGTTCATAAATGACCAGCATGGTCAAATAATAATAATCACAGTAGTTGTCGAGGGTGCAACAAGTCAGAACCTCAGCACTAAATGTCAGTTGGCTTTTCATAGTATATCTCTACCGCTCCTGCTGTCTCTAGAGAGTTGAAAAAGGCAGGTCTGGGACAGGTAGCACGTCCGGTGAACAGGTCAGGGTTCCATAGCCGCAGGCAGAACGGTGTTGCCTCGCAATTAAACTATGGGGGAAAAAACTGCCATCCCTCCTCACCTCTTCTTTATTGAATCTTTGTCCATATACACACCTATGATATTGAGGGTGAAGTTGACATTGCTGCACACGTGCCCAGCTGGATTTTTGGCACAGCAATAGTAGAGGCCATTGTTGTCTGGGCTGGCACTGGGCAGGGTCAGAGTTCGCTCCTTGTTGTTTATCTGATGGCTCTTCTCCGGCAGGCGCACGCCGTCTCTGTACCAGTGGCATGTTGGTCTGGGGGAGGAATACATGACAACTTAATATGCATGAGTGAGTTGGCACATAAGAATAAGTGGAGAGACTGGTGAACGCTTTGAGGCCCCAAGGCGTCAGAATGCTTCAGTTCGGCTAGCTGAACGAGTAAGCTCACATACTCTCTTAAAAGATGTTCACTTGAAGAAATTTGAAAGCGGCAAGTACTCGGTCTATTTTAATATGCATGAAGTCTTCCGAACAGTTTCGGCAGGGGAGCATGCGGACACCTTAAGGCCGTGGTTGTGTTTCTCACCGTGGGTGTCCATCAATGTTGCACCTGAACGTCACAGGGGCGGAGCTCTCGATGTCCTGCTCTGATGCAGGATCCTTCAGGGTCACCCCACCACTCTCTAGCCCTGTGTGACAGATGGGGGGGGGAAGAGAAAAAAGAAAGAGAGAGAAATAGTTAGGGCAGAAAGGAGTAGAGAGTAGTAAGAGCGATGGAAGGTATATAGACAGAGAGGTAGGTAGGTTGAGTGAGTGTTAAAAAAAAAGACAGAAGGTAGAGAGCGAACACACGAGGGTTAATAAAAAGGCGTGCAAATTTTTTAAAAAGGTGTCAAACCTCCTCTTGCTGTTCATTTACGCAAACAAACCAGCCATTCACACCCGGCCGGCTAACTTAGTGCCCGGCTACCAAAACGTCCCCTTTCCTTTCAGCTGACCTTTCTTGTTTTGTGACACAGCCAGCCAGACCAGCCGGACGCTGCAACTTCACAAGCGGTCCATCTTGGTAGAGGACATAAATGACAGCTTTGTCCGCCCCACACTCAAAATAACTTCTCACGCAGGCGTGATTTTGTTTTTTTGGTCCGGCGGAAATAAGAGTCAGAAAAGGAAAGCACTGGCGGGCTCTCGTAAGAGTCTTTATAAGTATGAGGCGGCGTTTTCTTAGCGCTTCAAGAGATGCGTTTGATGGTTGTCGAGACACACATGGGAGGACATACATATTGAGTTTCCATATGGAAGAATAAAACAATACGTTTGAATCTATGGCTGCAAAGGCAACTGTCAATATTCAAAACAGGTAGGTCCTCATAGGGTCTAATATGGTGTTAATTGCTGTGCAGCCAATTCAATGCATTTGTCAAAATTGCAGTAAAATAATTTTGGCCTATCATTTGCAATTACACTGCTTAGTTTGAGTGCTAGTTTGAGTCATATCAATATATATTAGAGGTCGACCGATTATGATTTTTCAACGCCGATACCGATTATTGGAGGACCAAAAAAAGCCGATACCGATTTTTCAGACTATTTTTTTTACATTTATTTGTAATAATGACAAGTACAACAATACTGAATGAACACTTATTTTAACTTAATATAATACATCAATAAAATCAATTTAGCCTCAAATAAATAATGCAAAAACAAAGTGTTGGAGAAGAAAGTAAATGTGCAATATGTGCCATGTAAGAAAGCTAACGTTTACGTTCCTTGCTCAGAACATGAGAACATGTGAAAGCTGGTGGTTCCTTTTAACATGAGTCTCCAATATTCCCAGGTAAGAAGTTTTAGGTTGTCGTTATTATAGGAATTATAGGACTATTTCTCTCTATACGATTTGTATTTCATATACCTTTGACTATTGGATGTTCTTATAGGCACTTTAGTATTGCCAGTGTAACAGTATTGCTTCCGTCCCTCTCCTCGCCGCTACCTGGGCTCGAACCAGGAACACATTGACAACAGCCACCCTCGAAGCAGCGTAACCCATGCAGAGCAACAACTACTCAAAGTCTCAGAGCGAGTGATGTTTGAAACGCTATTAGAGAGCGCACCCCGCTAACTAGCTAGCCATTTCACATCGGTTACACCAGCCTCATCTCGGGAGTTGATAGGCTTGAAGTCATAAACAGCGCTTGAAGCATTGCGAAAAGCTGCTGGCAAAATGCACGAAAGTGCTGTTTGAATGAATGCTTACGAGCCTGCTGCTGCCTACCACCGCTCAGTCAGACTGCTCTATCAAATCAAAGACTTAATTATAACATAATAACACACAGAAATACGAGCGTTAGGTCATAAATATGGTCGAATCCGGAAACTATCATCTCGAAAACAAAACGTTTATTCTTTCAGTGAAATACGGAACCGTTCCGTATTTTATTTAACGGGTGGCATCCATAAGTCTAAATATTCCTGTTACATTGCACAACCTTCAATGTTATGTCATAATTACGTAAAATTCTGGCAAATTAGTTTGCAATGAGCCAGGCGACCCAAACTGTTGCATATACCCTGACTCTACGTGCAATGAACGCAAGAGAAGTGGCACAATTTCACCTGGTTAATATTGCCTGCTAACCTGTATTTATTTTAGCTAAATATGCAGGTTTAAAAATATATACTTCTGTGTATTGATTTTAAGAAAGGCATTGATGTTTATGGTTAGGTACACGTTGGAGCAACAACAGTCCTTTCGCGAATGCGCACCGCATCGATTATATGCAACGCAGGACATGCTAGATAAACTAGTAATATCATCAACCATGTGTAGTTACAACTAGTGATTATGATTGATTGATTTTTATAAGATAAGTTTAATGCTAGCTAGCAACTTACCTTGGCTTCTTACTGCATTCGCGTAACAGGCAGGCTCCTCGTGAGGCAGGTGGTTAGAGTGTTGGACTAGTTAACCGTAATTGAATCCCTGAGCTGACAAGGTAAAAATCTGTCGTTCTGCTCCTGAACAAGGCAGTTAACCCACTGTTCCTAGGCCATCATTGAAAATAAGAATGTGTTAACTGACTTGCCTAGTTAAATAAAGGTGTAATTATTATTATATATATATTTTTGCAAAATCGTCGTCCAAAAATACCGATTTCCAATTGTTATGAAAACTTGAAAATCGGCCCTAATTTAAAAAAATCGGCCATTCCGATTAAATCGGTCGACCTCTAATATATATGTGTATGAATTCAACAACTGCACCTCTTTTTACAGTATTTTGGTTATGAGATCTCAAAACCTGATTTACGGGAAGGGCTTACATTGATGAGAAATAATGAAGTAAAATGAAGTAGTATTTAAGTAAACTCACATTTGATGTTGAAGGACGCCTCCATGGAGCGCTCTTCTCCTCCCGTGGCATTGTTGCTGGCCAGGCACAGGAAAGTCCCGGCATCCAGCACCCGGTCCACATAGGTGAACTTGAGGTTGCCGCCCTCCCGAAAGCGGCGCTCCGTGTCATTCACCGCATCGCCGTTTTGCAGCCAGCTGTAACTCACGCCCTCCGAGTCGCTGACCTCGCAGCGTAACATGGCGCTCCGGCCGTGCAAGGCATCCTGGGACTTGGGCTCCTTGGTGAAGTGGAAGGAGGCGGCGTGAAGGGTGAGAACTGGAAAGAAAAGAGAAAGAGAGAGGAATTAGTTGTTATGCTCTTACGTGTTACGCTAAACCAAAAATTATTCCGTTCACAAACCCTGCATTTGATGCACATACAAATTCATCTTATTTCTCTTCCTTGAAAAGATCAAGTCAAAGACTACTTTCAGCCATCCACACATCAACTCAGAGATCATTAAAAAGTAAAGAGGGCAATGCTTTTTCCCCTTCCACCTTCTCCCCTCTATGCCCCTGGCTCTTTTGTCCACTGGCAGCTGGGAGTAGAGAGCGACAGACACCCAGGTGTGCTGCAGACAGACAAACAGACAGACAGACAGAGACACCCAGGTGTGCTGCAGTAAGACAGAAAGACAGACACCCAGGTGTGCTGCAGACAGACAAAGACAGACACCCAGGTGTGCTGCAGACAGACGAACAGACAGACAGACAGAGACACCCAGGTGTGCTGCAGACAGACAGAAAGACAGACACCCAGGTGTGCTGCAGACAGACGAACAGACAGACCATGGGCCCCAGCTTCTCTGGACATGGTTCCTAACTCCTTGGCCTCCCTCCCCTTGCTGAGTGACATGCCAGGTATGTACTCTCATCCCGAATAATAACCACGTCTCCTGCAAGACCATCCGTTTCCACTAGCATTGCTACATGCACAAAAAATACTGTCCAGGAGATTTGGGATGTTGCTAAACACCCAGCCAATGAACTTCAAAGTGGTTTGGCTGATACAACAACACTCTAGGTGAGCTGTAAATAAGCAAAACCTTCACAAAAGTGAACCATCCCTTTAAGGGTGCAGTATAAGCCATTAGAACACCCTACAGGACACAGCCATTCATTACATTAAAACAATACTAGGTTGTCCTTTCGGCTTGTTTAAGAGACATTCAAATGTCTAGATCCCAAATTGAGCGCATTGCAAATCAGACTTTCGCGCAACTCATTAATTGATGTCAATGGGAGATGTGACCGAAAATCCCAGTTACACAAGCGGATCAAGCCAAATTACTAGAATAACAAGTGTGCACCTTCAAATGAACAAATGCTAGTAATACCAAGTATGAATTTCAATGACGGATGCGTTTCTCTCTCTCTCTGTCCCAGACGTTGAATAGAGTGCCACTGGTCCTCAGTGATTGGCAGGGCCCGTCTGGAACTCAGAGCCGCCCATTCATCCAGACAGACGACTGCCTGAGACCGAGACAGACTGCCGTCTCGCACCAGTGACTGGTCACTGGGGCCCAGGCCGAGCGAAGGCTCATGCTGGGAGCGGACCGGTCTGCACTGGGAGTGGGAAATAAAGCCTCGGCTTTCCCGTGGAGAGGAAATGGCACAAGTAGGCTACACTTATAATGAGAAAAGGGGATGAATGACTGGCACTCATCAACTGAGCTGATATCAGTGTTTTCCCTCATATTGTCGTAGGTAGGCGGGCACTGTGCCATCACTCAGTTGACCCCCCCCCCCCCCCCCCTCCACCATGGAATGCATACCACCTTACTTTGGCATTTGGCCTCTGTTGGGGTACAGGTTGCTGTGTTTTACAAAGGGGATGGGTGACAATAACTGGCTATGACTGATACTATATCTGTGTTTTTGAGTACCGAATTCATCATAGTTATATTCCTATTATGTTCCCGTTTCATAAGTCTAATCGACAGTAAAATGTGGTGTGATGGTGACGTACGTGTGTGGAATCAAGAGACTGGTTGAAAGAACAACAACTAAACAAGACTGTATCCTGGACAGTTGGAACCGAAACGGTTCAACTGCGCCCCGACGCGGCCACACCTGGTTCGGTCTCTTTCTAATACACACGGGACACAATGTCAACACGCCGCAGGTCGAGAGTGCATACCGGCGAAGGGGATGGAATGCGGAGTGGCATCTGCCCGGCTTCAAGAGGTATTCAATGAGGTATTCATTCATACTCCTCCTCAGCCTTGGACGAATGGGACTCCTGGGTTACCCAGCAAATGTGCGACCGAGTAAAAGTGTCTGAACATCCATGCATTTTAGTTAACCTTTTTTTGAAATGAATACAGGTAAGTCAATTAAGAGTAAATGTTTATTTACAATGATGACCTGTCCAATGACCTCTTTGTTCCGGTGGCCTATCAGGCTCCCCCCTCTTTCCATCCAAAATTAAAAGCTCAAAGCCTCGCTAGCTACACAACTCCAGTCAAATGACACACCGCTGTTCTCACTGTTTCCGAGAGTGGTTCCATCATTAGACGTACCTAGTGAGAGTCTAATTGAGACTACAGGAAGGAGAGTAGCCCTTCGTGCCCAATAACAATGCCCCCAGGACTCGTCTCTTTGGCTCTGTACTAGCTCGCGCACGTCCTGTGGTCCACTAATAAATAAAATATACACACACACACACAGAGACTAGCTCTCTCCTCCACAGGGAAGGACACATTCCAAACTTAGCGCAGCCAGAGGGACAGGACAAGCCATTATCTGTGCCTGTTGCTGCTATGGAGACAGGAACCTCTCAAAGAATACTCTTGATTAAGAGGGTACCAAGACCTAGAAGAACTGAACGGACGAGAGAATAGGGAGTCATTGCTGCAATGTAGGCTATGGCTATTCTGTCTACTCACACCGCCATTATTCAAAACTACAAGTCACAACAAGTATAGAAACAGAGCCTGTTGGTGTCATTCAAGAACCATTGCAATTTGATAAACAAACCTAAATCTAGGCTATTTAATAAATTACCTCTTCTATTTAAAGATAGAGTTCCATGTGCTCCCTGTCCCAGACCTGCTGTTTTCAACTCTCTAGAGACAGCAGGAGCGGTAGAGATACTCTGAATGATCGGCTATGAAAAGCCAACTGACATTTACTCCTGAGGTGCTGACCTGTTGCACCCTCGACAACCACTGTGATTATTATTATTTGACCCTGCTGGTCATCTATGAACATCTTGGCCATGTTCTGTTATAATCTCCAGAAGAGGATTGGCCACCCCTCATAGCTTGAGTATTTCCTAGCCACCGTGCTCCTACACCTGCATTGCTTGCCGTTTAGGGTTTTAGGCTGGGTTTCTGTACAGCACTGTGACATCAGCTGATGTAAGCAGGGCTTCATAAATACATTTGCTTGATTGACTCAATCAGACGTTCCTCTCAGAAAACAAAAGAATGGCGACGCCTACTTTTATCATAAGCAGTGGTGAACTAGCAGCCACAGAGAAACCTAACATTTCCTGCAAGGGATTGTATGTGTACATCTTTCCTGCACTTTTACCCACAGGAAAATAAACAGGGTGAATGTTCGTGTGGCCTCCAGCGAGCGTCAGTCTGTTTGTCGCCTCTTCTGGGTGGACTCTGGGGAAATTCACTCGCCAAAGCAATTAAAACAACAGACATGTGGCGACTCGCCATGTTGCACGGCGTCAATTGTGCAGAGTGTAGCTAAACTAGTTCGTGAGGATGATGCCTTGAACACTTGTTTCATGTAAAGAATTGTTTGACCAGAGAGGATACATTTACCAGAGCATCGTGATGGACCATTGGAGTCCAGTAGGCTTTATTTTATATTGAATATCAAAATCATGAGATTCTCGGAGAAATCAGGAATGGCAAGGGTCTTACACATTTAAAAAAAGAGTCTACAAAAATCAGTGTCTAGGTGAGGACCCTCTGCAGAAATGCCTGGCACTGGTACATTCCCAAACCTCTTCCTTGAGTCCAGGGCAGGAATTTAAAGTGACAAAAGGTGGCATTCATGGTTGCTGGAGCAGTGGAACTATACTAACCGAGTGGAAGCAAACCTGATTGGCCGAAACGTGAACCACAAATGGAACCTGTTGCTGCATAAAAAACGCTGTACATTACATCACAACTGGGATCTGCTCGACAAACATAACCTACCTCCCAAGACTGAGCTAAAAATCAATATTCATGTGAACCTGAAGACGCAAATCGTGCACCAAACCGGGAAGCGAATAAGTTGAGGCATCAATTGTTATGATGTTACATGCGTTGTATCGGTCGAGTTGGAAACTCTTTCATTCGGTATAGGTTATGCACCCGGAGCTTTAGGGCACTGGTCTTTCTCTTCCAGCTCGTATAGTGGTACTCTACTTGGCTCTGTTAGTGCCAAAAAAAACTCCTGTGGTTTCTCCCTCGCTCTCACAAAGGAGGGCTTTGATGCACAGCGGTCAATAACCCTTTGGTGTAAAGATACTGGGTCTGTGACTGGTTCCATTTGAAGATGCCTACAAGGCTTCGTCGCAGATGCAGGGACCTCCCACCAAGCGCTACTGACTGTAGGCAGGAAAGATGGGCACAGAAATATTTTCGGGTTTAATTCCAAAAGATACAGAACGCTGTGGAATGTGAAGAAGACTGGGAGAGACCACAACGGCAAACTGTAGAATAAAAATGAGAAAGTCACCATATATTGTGGGCTTCCTCCGTTGTAACTTCAAACGGACCTATTTTGGTGCTATATATCAGGCGTTAGGATGACTCCATAGATGCGAGCAGACTCATATTTAACAATTGTGTCGAGTTGATTTGGACCACCTGTCCACTAAAAGGAGCCAAGCATTAAATTGAGCCATAAAACAAAACCACCCTGTGAAATATGACCTACCATAAGGGGTGTCCATAAATGACAACAGCATTGTACGTACGCTTGCCTTAACTTTTACTGAGGTATGTTTCACCATCCCCGCGGTCCACAAGGCTGAGGAGCATCGTTATACAAATACACAACAGTGGAAACTGAATCTCCCATTGTCCTCATCTCATCCACTTGAGACAAAACGCCACGGGAGCATGCGAAGAGCCATTTAACTCATCAAGCTCCGTGGCTGGCAAGAAGGCAACATACTAAAGCACATCACATTCAGCTGCTGATTTCCCCGGGGTAACTTAATAGTCCGGAACGGCCTAATAGTCGGGCAAGGCAGTTGGGCCTGCGGTATCACTGGGCCTGGACCCCTCAGACAAACAGCCATTTAAGGGGCGTTGCAGTCGAAGGGAGTAGGTAGGCGTTCACGAGGCCAATCAGAGGGTCCGGGACAGCAGGAAGTTGGATGTTTGTGCAGCTGCTCCCACGTTGAGGGACAGCGTCAAGCTGGACATGACTAAACAGGTGCCCGCTCTGAAAATGCCCGCAGATACTGAGATGAACCAGTTGGGGACTGCAGTCCATTGGGACAGTGCAGTAGGAGCAAGTCACCCTCCATTTAATAACACAGTCCAGATTGAGACAACAGGCAAAAGGGGAAACGGTAAATCCACTCTCATAAGGGCCACGATGCAGAGGTGCAGGGTACCAGTGATTTGGTTTCTGGGAGACTCCTCCATGACTCACGTTCCTCAACCAGTCTCATGTAGGACGTGGAACTCATTTTAAAATATGAATATTGAGCATCCGCCATTAAAATTCTAACATAGTCCCCAATTTGACATCACCGTGCTCTTGTGTGACATGACATTCCATGAAAGACAGATTAACTAGCGAGCAAAATTATTAAACTTTGACAGTGATTTAATAGTACGCAAAAATGTTTAAATAAACCAGTGGCTATCTCCTGCACAAAGGCTGCGCAAGGACGTTGGTTGCCATTGCAGTGACTTGATCAGCTGTGTAGCTAAATGTTGTAACTAGCTTACTGACATGAATGACACAAAAAGCTTGCATTAGCCTGTTTAAATTCCCCTGAAGTTGTAGACATGCAGCCCCACAATTCAAAAGAACTGATATCAGAAATCAGTCCGTAGGATCAGCATGTTTCTCCCCGTAATTGTATCATTGGGTCAGCTGAGCACAACAGCTGACTCGCGAGGCTACTGCAGTGACTCGTGGCGGATGAACAGCTGCTTCATGAAAACTCAATGGAAGCACTAGCTAGCACTGCCAGCTACAGTAACTTGCTCGCTAGCTTTTTATGGAAGACGACATTGTGTGCAGTACTAGGTTAGCTGGTTAGTTAGCAGCACCGTTTCAGTCAAAGATGATTTCAGTGACTGGCTCAGCTAACGTTAGCAAGTTAACGTTGGACAAATGTGTTAGCTTTTGTGCTTATAGTCAAAACTTCAGAACCACTGCTAGTTGAAGCACAATAATCCTTAGCTCATGAACAAAAAAAACATTTGTTTTAGCTTAGATTAATTCAGACAATTTTGATGCAGAAATTGAGTTCCGCAGACGATGTCACGTAGGGAATATTTTCAACGTTATGGCAGCCCTTGGAGCCGAACTAATTTTGATCTATCCCATTACCATTTACGAAGATACGAGACAGATCAGTTCAGCTCAGCTCAGGTGGAATCAACACGCCATCTGATGTAAGACAATGACACCGAGTAGGATGTTGCTTGAGGGATTTATCAGACACTGCTGTGCAAGACTCCTTTTCCCCATACTAGGGTAAAGGAAGTCAAGCGAGATTAGGATGAAGTAGGCATAGGACTCAATTTAATCATAACTGCTAAATGTGTTTCCTGGATAAGTTGACAATGACAATGTTCCACTTAAAAGGAGGAGCACAGCAAAGAGCCCGGCAGTAGGATGGAATAGGGCTGGGCGATCTGGCCTAAAAATCACATCTCGATTTTTTTCAAACTTATGGGCGATTCACAAGATATTTGGTTTATGTTCTCTAAATAAGCATTGTTGTACAATTAAAAGGTCAAATATACCGCATTTCAAACAGTCAGCAATAATCTAATGAATTCACAGCGTGTGAAATTAGAGAAATTATATTATTATTTAGCCTAACTAGTTTCACCTGCTTTTTTTGTTGTTGCAATAATCGCTGATCTGGCTTTCAAGTCTATGAAAATGCCCTTTTTGTTCAAACATTTTACCAGAACAATGCATAATGTACATTCACCAATAATGACTAACTTCTTGTAGCAGGTATTACCATACAGAAAATTAACACCGGTCTCAATCTCTCAGGCAAAAGAACATGCTAGTGAGTAGCCAGTTACTGTTTATATTTCAAGTTTAGCTAACTTGAAATCTATTTGTTCGCTAACAAGGCAGAACAGTTGAATTGTTGTGAACATACCCTTCTGTCTGTCTCCCAACTGTTTGAACAGCATGTTAGCCTGTCCACTTTGTTCAGATGTTAAAGACGTTAAAAATCAAGTGGCCTACCTTATTTCTGAATGAAAACGAGTTGCCAATGATGTTTGAATGCTTATGGCACATTTAGTAAAATGAAAAAAGACCACATAGCTAGCATAACAGTCTATAGCTAAAATGCTGATAGAGGTACATGGTACCGCAATGCCGTGCGACAAACTGAGCATTCGTTTTCCAGAATCAATGTTCACTGATACTCCTGTTTTAGTAGCGTCTGCTCTGCCCGCAATTTGAAGAGTTGAGACACACAAAAAGGTATCGTTAGAAAGGTTCATTTATTACATTATTAAACTTCATTTATTACAGTAAAATGTGTTTCAGTTTCCATTTGACGGATTCCGTTGGACCGAACCTCAAATGCAAATTGCGAGTTGAAACTGCTTGTCAGAGGAAGAAGTGTTCTCTCAACTTTGTTGGTGTGGCAGGGGGAGGGGCTCGGTGTGTGTGTAAACAGAGAGGAAAAGGCGAAGCGAGAGGTTTCATTCTTGCCCAAATCCTGTCCAAAATGATCTCGTCGCCTGCCTTACGGCGAAGGAGAACAAAAAGACAACATGACAACAAGCAGACAAACGCAAAAAAAAAAAAAAGGTAATACAAAATAACTTCATGCGATACAAACATTTGGAATATCGCAGAAAAACATTCATTGGAATTGATCCGATATAAGAGACCAGACCTAGGACAGGTTTGCATTGCAGCTGTTCTCTTCTGTCCTGTCATCACAGAGAGCACGGCGTGAGATCGTATCGGAGGCCGATGAGACGTTAAAATCCTTGGTGAACCGTTCCCTTCCTTTAACGCAGGGGCCCAGCTGTGAGATGGATACCCATCTGTGGCCAAAACATTTATATGAGAATCCCCTGCCCCGTCACTGCACATACAAGGGACAAAACAGGGGGGGGGGGGCGCAGAGATGAGTGGGAGCTTACTATGGCCATACATGGTCATTTTCTTGGTGGAGATTATGAATGTAAAAAAAATATTTAATTACATGACTAAGACAAATACTACAGAAAAGACTAATGGATTAACCCACCTATATACAGTATTATAATACATTTTTCTGTACAGTACTATTGTACCGTACTCTATTTAGCCGACTAAACTCAACGATTTACGATGGAGTTGAACGGCGACTAGTGTGTGGGCAAACTGCAGCAGTATCACATGAATTGTCCTGTGTAAAAGCGGGATATTCTTTGGGTACTGAAATGTGTAGTTATACTCCACTGTGCTATCCAAACTTGTGAAATATAGGTTCAGATTTGGTCCAGTCCGTCTGCGGACGTTAAACATCAAGGCCAGGGTCGACTGACCAAATGTAAACTACTTTTCAACATCCATGGACGTCCGATGTCGGTCAGTGCGTTAGGATGCTTGTTAGAGTAAAATCCCTGCAGAGTTTGTTTTATTATAAGTAGGATATTGTAGATGTGGGTAGACGTCAGTGTGTGTGTGTGTGTGTGTGTGAGAGAGAGTGTGGGAGTGAGTGTGAGAGTGAGTGTGAGAGAGAGAGAGTCCAGACTCAGCCTGTTTTAACACTCTTGGTTTGACCATGAGGCAGACAAAGCTGTTCTGAGCTGAACATGACAGTGGAAGGGAGGACAGTAGCAGGTGAACCCAACTGTGATGTGTGACTATTATGATTTTCCATTGTAGCCAATTCAGTTGCAGTAATTCCATTAGTGATTTATTTGGTAATTTAGTTACCAATTTGGTAACGAAATTACGAGTTATATTCACTTAATAATTCAACTAAAATTGATATCAGTAAAATCAGTAACTAATTTTTTTTATAAAAATCGGTACGTTTACCATTACCTATTACTTTGTGAAGTTTCATTATCCTCCCTCATGAGGGAGAGACATTTTAAAATATCTTAAAAGATAAGTCGGTTTTTGGTTAAGGAATTAAGACGCCCAAGGCAATTTTTTTTTTTTTTTTTACTCAGAACGTAAACAATTCCTCCAAAACCAAATATAAAGTGTTGAAATTAGTTGGCAGGGGTTTTGATGCATTTCTGATAAGACATTTTCCTTGTGGATTCTAACATGTTCTATCTGATCCAGAAATCAAAGCCTTTACTTATGCCTAATTTGACATGCTCCTGGAGAAGAAAATAAAAGCTTTGTGTACCTCCATCGTTAGAGTCCAGAGCCAAGTTTACGGCCCTGGAAGAGTCATGGGTTCAGCAACTTTTCTCATGTGAGCCTTGGGGCTTTAATTTTACTGTTGGCTAACTGGCTTGAAGGTGATAAAGAAGCCTACTCTCTGTTTTCGTGGGGAAATAACAATTGATGAACCAAAGCCAGGTTACAACCCATGACATCTCAACTATGCCCCCTCATCCTCCGTGGTATGGCATCTGCCGCAGGCAGCTCAGACTTGGAAGTGTATCCTGAGTATGTGTTTTCGATGTGAGATTTAGAATGCGATGCAATTAGCTGTCCCCTGTGGGGGGGGGTTCATCCTCTCCACCCCCTGCTTCACCTCCTCCACGCCTGCCAGTTGGCAGTGTTGACCTCATGCTGCGAGAAGTGCAAGCGACTGATGCGTACCGCAGAAAGAGTGGGGCCCCTGACAAACAAACAATACCCCTACAGCACACAAGGTGGGACAAAATACAATAAACATTAAGGGAGGCCAACAGCAGAGGATGTTGAAAGTCAGAAAAATGTTTAGGAGACGAGGCTTGGGACTTTCACAGTTGCGCAACCCAGCAGTTTTTTTAGACCTCATATGTTGATAGTTAACCAAGTAATTATTTCTTCTCACAAACTAAATTGGCGGGAAGGGGTAATGTGTGTAGTACTGAAGGTTAGTCTATCCTCCACAGTAAATTCCACACGCTTCTCTTTATAGTACATAAAATCTAAAAAGCCTTTGGTGCTCTGGGAATGTTGTGGTACTTCTAAATCCGGTTCTGGAAATAGATGGAGCTTAATGAAAAGCATATGGACTTCAATTTAATTACACAAATTCTGAACTCATAACAAGAACCACTTGTTCTCTCTGCAGAGCACTCAGGAGTTTCACCAGGCAACTTCACATTGGTTCCAGGCAGGTCAACAGACTAAAATTGTCCCTAAAACAAATCCCTCCAGACAGCCCTTGAGAGGGCCGGGAAAGGGTTAATACGCAACAGAGGGCAAAAACCTGGCAAAACTTCTAGCAATAAATATTGTTTTACCACAGAGGGACTCAAAAGGTACCAGTACTCATGTCCCTAGTTCTTCAAACGGTTCAGACTGAGCTTGTTCTTGGGTGGCGAAGTGTAAAAACATCTCTTCTCCCCTGCTCGTGACCTCTCTGCCCTGGATCCAGTCTGTGTGGGTTTCCCTTGATGATTGGAGCCTGTGGCTTTTGAGCAGCCTTTGGTTTACCTCATGTTCAACGAGAGCCATGCATAGCTGTGATTGGCTCTGTCAGACAGGGTTCTTTTCATCTCGAAGTTTTGCTGTCCATTTCACATGCCATCGTCATTTTAGAGGAGCATGAAGGGATGGCACGGACATAAACAGTTGGACCACTACTTTATACACTGCGTCAGTGATTACTCTTATTGAATTTACTTATCATTCACACAAAACCCAAGCAGTTCAGGGAGCGTGTTATTCAGGGTTTACACGCAAGTAGTTTGATTGCATGCTATTTTCCACTCTATTTTATCTGCAAATAATCTTATCAAAAAGCCATAATCAGTCTCCAATAAATTAAATACTTGTCACGTGCGTCAGAAACGACAGGTGTAGACTAACAGTGAAATCGCGCTCTAAAAAATGGGAAAGAAATGCAGCCGAATCTCGATGTGGAATTGTGAATGACATCTGCCGGGCTTTCCTAGTGTACTTTACAACATGGAAACACTTTTCTTCCCAGTCAGCAGCACTGAGGTTTGCCAGGGTTACAAGGCTATGCACCTTGACGATGGTGCCAATGGCTCATACGTGGCTGAAAGACAAGCCTAGGTCCTAGCTTCGGCAGAAAGGCATGTCTAAAAAAAGGGTGACATTTTGATTCATCTATAAAGTGGCAATGAAGTGTGTGCAACGGCAAAAAAAATTGTTTGACCTCATGCCCAACAGACTACTTAATTTCATCCTTCTCCGTTAACGTAAAGACAATGGAATCATAAAACAAAATTGGGTCATCAAAGGTATTCTGCAACTGATGACTCACACCGTCTTTGGGATTTATCTTCCACACAATCTTCAGTTTATAATCCTTGTTGCAACCAGTGAAAGCTGTTGATTTCAACCCAACGTTTCCTGGCCACACAAAGGAAATTGGAGCCGTTTTCAGGAACAGATCCTCCTGAAATAGCCAAAGGAGCCTACTTCAAGTTCAAAGCTAAATATAGCTCTCTTTTTTTTAACCAAAAAAGCCATTTCCATCAAGGAGTGAAAAAAGGGATATATATATATATTTTTTTTTTTAAATAAGCACCTAAGTACGCCAGAGTAAGAAATCCACACACAGATGTAGTTTCCTAAATTGGTTCTAAAGAATGTCCAATTTTGCAAGAATAACTATAGTTAAACCAAATACTTTGAAATGTTTAAAAAAAAAACACACTACCTACCATGAGTCTGGAGACCAAATAGTTCTGAGCTTTGTTGTTGTTGAACAGTTCATCATTAGACACTTCAAAACAGACCCGTTCTCCCACCATTTTGTTCAGGCCATTCCTGGCAGACACTCCATATCAGACAACTTGACATCTTATGAGCGGAATCTCTTCCTCCTTGCCAAGGCCCTGCTACTTCTCTGCCGGCGAGCGATCTCACGACGGGTGGCATGGTTTTACACGGGCATTCGTTTCAAACATCCGCCAGGCTGTCATTTCAGGAGCTCATTAAAGCGCCATCAGGTCAAAACATCAGTTATGTCAGCCGCTGGCATCGTCTTTATGCGCAGGGTCGGGCGCCAAATACGGAGGGCATTGTGGAAACTAATTACAAGCGCCTCGGTTAAAACATGCTTTGGCACGACCAGGCTGGGTTGACCCAGGGTAGATTTACTCAACAAGCAAATAAAGTGGCGTCAATCATCCTATGAGTTGGGCATAGAGGAGCATCTACCATATCAGAGGACTCAATTATAAAATGTTACCTTTACACCCCCATGTAATTTTGAAACCTCTGACAGTGTAAATAGTGTCACTGCTGTTTTGCTTTAAATACTGTGCAGCAGTTAACAGTTACTCCTCTAAATTGTGAACCTCCACCGCCCCATTTAAAATTGTGCACATTTCATTTGTGTGTGTGACATTGCAGAGGTTTTATTTTTACACTTCTAATAATAGTACGACAATTCTTTATACATCAACCCCCCTCTCAAATAAATGCCCTATATCAGGGCTGCCCACTGACTGCTAACACCATTTGCTTTGGCTGACTAAAAGGGCAATAGTGTTGAGATGGATTATCCCCCCCCCCCCCCCAAAAAAAACTCCTTCAAAACATATTTTCCAGATCTTAAAGTTCGGCTGTAATAAACACTGGTGTGTCTGATCAAACCTGCAGCTGCCAGAGGTGTGCCAAAAGAGAATAGTGATGGTTACCCCTGACATTTAACGGCACAGTCCCAAAGACCCATGAGACTTCAGAGGAGTTAGACAAGAGGGAAGAACATGCCATCACGCCTAATCCAGAATGTGTTTCAAGAAAACAGTCAGCTGCTTATCCTCCATCCTCACATTTGTCATAGACCAGAGTGGCCCTCTCTTTCATGCGAGTAGTTGCCATTGCTTTAACAAGACACACACGGTAGGAACAGATGGCAGTACCGGAAATAAGGACTGGGTTTGGATCGAAACAGGACATTTGTACAAGCTCTGAAAGGACTACACAAATTGGATGAAGGTTGGAAATTAAATTAGAATACTATCGGCATAATTCAATGTTTCAGAAAATAATCCAGTTCCATTGCTGCAAATGGTGATGGTTGATCTTATTGTAAACCGAGGGAGCTCAATTATCATTATTTCAGTATGCTTGTGGTTATCCTCGCTTCCTCATCTCTGTGATATAGCCGGCTGTAGCATCCCCTATGCCCTGTGTGATATAGCCTTCTGTAGCGTTGCCTATGTCCTTGTGTGGGTGCGGTTGGTTGAAGAGAGTTCACTCAACTTACAAATGTACCTCATGTGAAAGGTAATATTACCAAGAAAATAACCTATACTAGCGTCAGCAGCCCAGACACTGGCAATACAGACAAGTAAACAAACCCAAATATTAGATCGCCCGGCTCTCCGGGTACATAGACCACTCTCCAAATAACTATAAAACAAGTTACATGTGCAATCACTATTGTAAAGTGGCTGTTCCACTGGATGTCATAAGGTGAATGCACCGCTCTGGATAAGAGCGTCTGCTAAATGACTTAAATGTAATGTTAAATGCAATCAAACTGAAACCTCCTTGGACTCAGGCCATATTCCAGTACTTCAAAGCGAAGGATGTTTCACATTATACACTGTAGATCTTAATCGCGACACAGGACCATCTTTTTCAGGGGAAAAGGGCTCACAATATGGTTTTGATATAGAAGTATCTGAAGACATTTTTATCTTCCTCTCTGAAGCCCCAGAAATCAAAACGGTTGATATTTCAAACAATACACGGAGCCTTGCATTTCAAAACAGTCCAATAAAACCGAGGGTTCTTTTCCACTTAATTCTAGTGTCAAAACCATACTACAGCATAGCAAGCTTCTCAGTCCTCTTAGTTTAGAATAAACAAAAAAAATGTGAGCCCAATTCAGAGCAAAGGGACTTGTCAAGTGAAATGATACTACCTCTGTCTTTGCAATTACAGTGAGCGCTTCTAAAAGTATTTCTCCCCAGACCAATCCTGATTTCCATAACAATGGAAGGAGATGGTCCCCCTCGCGGTCTAAAGATCAAGCAGGCCTCTCAACTACCTGTGAAGTCTCTTCAGGCTGCTTTTATCTCTTGGCAATTCCATGCAAATGTCATCCCATTTCCTCCAGAGACCCTGAGGCTGACAACACTCAACACACATTCTCTCCCTGTCTCCAAAAAGACACAAATCCATTCCCTGACTGTTTCTCAACACTTCCACTTACCCACAAGAAAAAATATATACTTTAGTCATACATTGGGGCATTGTGGAAGAAGGACCAAAGCAAAACCTTTGAGCTTGAGCCATACCACTTCTTTGCACAAGCTTACCTTATACTTTTACAGGCGGCTTTAGCCTGCAGCATATGTAAAATACCCTTCTACACGCTGTACTACAGTATGTGCCTTACCAGCATATCCATAGGATCCTATAATTCAGCTACAGGATCTATGAACATATCATTCCTGACAAGCTATAACAATCAGCCTGTGCTGCCCAATTAGAATTGGAGCTCTTGAGATGACTGGAAAAGGTTTGAGCAGTAAGAACGCCTGCTCTCCATGACAGAGTGACCAGGTGAATCCGGGTGAAAGCTATGGATTCCTTATTGATGTCACTTGTAAAAATCCACGTCAAATCAGTGTAGATGACGGGAAGGAGACAAGTTAAATAAGGATTTTTAAGCATGGAGACAATTGAGACATGGATTGCGTATGTGCCGTTCAGAGGGTGAAAGGGCAAGACAAAAGTGCCTTTGAACGGGGTATGGTGGTAGGTGCCAGGCGCACCGGTTTGTCTCAAGAACTGCAATGCTGCTGGGTTTTTCATGCTCAACATTTTCCTGTGAGTATCAAAAATGCTCCACCACCCAAAGGACATCCAGCCAACTTGACACAACGGTAGGAAGCATTGGAGTCAACATGGGCCAGCATCCCTATGAAAAGCCCGTGTAGCTCAGTTGGTAGAGCATGGCGCTTGCAACGCCAGGGTTGTGGGTTCGATTCCCACGGGGGGCCAGTACAAAAAAAGTATGAATGTATGTACTTGTAAGTCGCTCTGGATAAGAGCGTCTGCTAAATGACTTAAATGTAATGTAAATGTAAATGTAAAAGCTTGACAACTTGTAGAGTTCACGCCCCCAACAAATTGAGGCTGTTCTGAGGGAAAGAGTGGTGCAACTCCTTAAGATGTTCTTAATGGTTTGCACACTCAGTGTAGGCCAGTCACTTCCCCCACTCTCTTCAGCCCAGGTCTGGCCATATTCTATGAAAGAGCCTGTTGAATCAAGCTGAGCAGTAGGGAACCTTCTGAAGTCAGGCCATGCCTGGCATGAATTATAATTATTCTGCCCAAAAACAGTTGTTAGTCATGGTCCTGTTATGAGCTCTACTACGCTCAAATGACATACTGTAAAATGATATTGTTATGGAAATATTATGGAAATTGCAGGATTACCATGTGTGGCATTGGAAGACAGTTCTTTGTGTGCCCTGCAATGCTGTCAAGTCAAAGACCAATGCTCAAGGGGATAGAATATGTGGTCATGACATTATCCAAACTAACCAACTGGACAACAAAAAATACATAATGGGTAACACGATTTTCACTGATTATGTTTTTGGAATATGGAGTTTTTTGGGGAGTGGGTGACAACGAGTTTCCTGCCGTTAAATATTACACAAGACTTTTGTAAAATAAAGGTTTACATTTTTAAAAAACAAGACAACGTTGTTTCAACTTTGTTTGTGGGCGCTTACAACTTTTGCTATAGGATAACGTCCTATACTCTAGTCACCAACATTTTTCTGAAAGAAAGCTTGTTTGTTACATTGAAGTAGTAGTCTATAGTATAGTATAGAGTATTGTACCGAGTGGTAAGCACACTTTCAGATAACTTAACATGTATAACACCCGGCGGGCTTGTGGCCACTTGGTGTCTTCTTACCTTTGGTGAAAATAAGAAAGAGAGTCGTGGTGTGTATGGTCGGCATGACTCCTTGTCTACGCCTATTCGCCGAGTTCAGGTTACTCCTTTTGAAACCATTATTTTCTGTGGACGGTAACTCCATAATAGAACTCCAGAAAAGTAAGCCACGACTAAGTTAAATCATTCGCACAAGAAAACGAGACCCAAAAGCAAGGGAAGTCAGCGCGAAAACCTGAACTATCAGCGTTTCACAAGACCTAAAAGGTACTCCAACGAGGAACGACTGCTTTGTCTAGTGGTCGTCCGATGATACGACTGTTGCACGATCAATTCGTAAATGTGAAGACGTGGGCCCTATTCCATTATTTAAAATAATGTAAAAAAAAAAAAAAAAAAAAAAAAAAGGTGCCTACATGCCATTACTTCGACACTACTGAATGAAAGTAGCCTTTTTATTTTTCTCTCTTTTTCCTTGGCTCCCACTTTGGATGAGAGGCTTCCGGTGTTTGGAGAAGAGAGGGAGGGGTGAGGGGATGGTGGGCACTAAATTATATATTTTTTTAAAGGTAGCGTTAGTACGTCAAACGTGTTTGCACTTTTCTATGCAAACATTTTATTATTATTTTTTATTTTACCAGGTAAATTGACTGAGAACACATTCTCATTTACAGCAACAACCTGGGGAATAGTTACAGGGGAGAGGAGGGGGGATGTTATTTTATTTGGATCCCTTTTAGTCCTCATTTGGACTAATCTTCCAAGAGTCCTTAAACATTAAAAAACTATTTGTAATAAGATCACATTTTCACATATAACACTGTTACATACAGACATAATACACTTACATATTGACCCGATAAATACTCTAACAGTCTAAAAAGATAGATTGATTCTTCATCTAGTCAAGCACAACTTTCCTATGTATTATATTTAAATTGTTTTAAAGCATTGTTTAAATTTGTTTAAATTGGCAGACCAGGGGGTTTGATCAAGACGTTTACACAGATCAGACACGGACAGAGTATGATTAGCTCGATTTCAAGAGTGTTTATTAAATAATAAATCAAAAGAAAAGGATCGGTCTCCCCCATGAGACCCTCTCTGGGACACCGTCTTCTGGGCTCCGTCTTGCTGTATCCTGTCGGGCACACGAACTCAACTCCCTCGTCTTAGCTCGGGCACCGTCTCCAACTACACGAAAGTCACCTTACTTCCCCCAGTCCTCTCCTGTGTGCTGCCCTTCTGGCAGCTTTATGGGGCTTCACCAACTCCCCAATCAGCCCCAATTAGTCCTGGGCGGAGATCCCGTCGAGACCTGGCACGTCCAGCAGATGGAGCCATCGCCTCGTGATGTATACTCCGTCTGTCACTAGGCCTCAACGAGTCTCCCGCCGGTGGCTGACCGGCTGTACGCCACACTCTACATCGAAATGTTCTTTTGCCTATTTCTCTTTTCTGTCTGGATAACACATAGATGGTGGACAATCTATTTCTGGTATTTACTGAATGTCTGTCTCTTACCAACTGAATACCTTTTGTGAATAGAGTTTGGCTGTTTTAAATGTTGTATAGTGTGATGAAACAGGCAGGGAACAGGTCTCGAACCCTCAACCTTCTAGTCCGAAGTCCAGCGCGCTATCGACTGTGCCCCAAAAGCATGCTCGAGCGGCAGAGTCAATATCCCCGCTTATAAACCCAGGGTCGTTACACTACTCCCTGATATTTTCCAAATCTCCTTGTAAAAGCCTGCTGTACATGTTGAACCGATTGTCTTGCTGTATAAATTGTAGTATTATCTGCAAATATAGTAGCTTGAGTTTCAGATAAGGCATAAGGAAGGTCGTTGGTATATATTAAGTAAAGAAGTGGCCCAAGGCAGCTGCCCTGCGGTATTCCACAGTTTAAAGCATGAGGGGAAGAAAATGAACCATTGACATAAGTGGACTGTTTCCTGTCAGTTATATATGACTGACCCAATTCAGTGCTACCTCCTTAAAACCATAATGCATCAATTTTGTAAAAATTATTTCATGATCCACTAAATCAAATGCTGCACTAAAATCTAAAAATTGAACACCCACAAACCTGCCATTATCCATAGTATTGAGCCACTGGTCAGTCATGTCAACCAATGCAGTTGTAGTGGAATGTTTTTTGCCATCAGCATGCTGATTGGCTGTAATAAGATCAGTCTTTTCCATGTTCTCCCATATTTGTCTACTCACAATTACCCTCCAATATCTTACTGAGTGAAGGGAGTAGACTAATTGTGTCACGATCGTCGTCAGGGTGGAAATGACCGGACCAAGGTGCAGCGTGGTAAGCGTACATTTTCCTTTATTTTTTGAATGTCGCCAACAAAAAACGAACGTGAAGCTGACTAGGGCCATACAGGCCACTAACACAGACAACTACCCACAACTAAGGTGGAAAAACAGGCTGCCTAAGTATGATTCCCAATCAGAGACAACGATAGACAGCTGTCCCTGATTGAGAACCATACCCGCCCAAAACATAGAAACAGAAAACATTAGAAATAAAGAAACCACCCTAGTCACACCCTGGCCTAACCAAAATAGAGAATAAAAGCCTCTCTATGGCCAGGGCGTGACATATTGGTCGACTATTGGCAGGAGTAATGGGTTCTTTGCTGTCTTTCGGAATAGAACACAGTTTAGCATGCTTCCATACATTTGCAAACATCCCTTTTCCACTGCCCAATTAAATATGTATTTCAGTGGAGCTGCAATCTATGGAGCAGCATAGCGAAGTAAAAAATTGTCCATAAGACCATAACCCGTAGATTTACCATCAGGTAACGACTTCAATAGGTTTAACACCTCCTCTACTGACACCATTTGTAGACTAAAAGAGCAGGTTTTGTTACTCATAATATGATCATCAATCCATTGGACAATAGCTTATTTTGAAGAATGTGTGTTTACATTATCACTCAGTAAATACATTTTCTTTGTAAAGAAATTGGCAATATCAGCTGGTTTTGTTATTGTTCTCCCGCCAACCTCCACACTAGATGGGCATGATGAGATAGATGTACAAGTAAGCCCTTAACTGTATTCTACACCTTTTAAGAATAATTTTTACAATCAATAAAAGCATTTTTGTAAAATATATATATTTTTTCTTAAAAGATTCAATTTATCTGCATAATTACGCAATGTTCTATAATTCTGTTCATAAGTTTCTAGTTTAGATTTGGCTGCTAAGACTTTTACCATATTTCTTTGAGAAAAAGCCTCACCCAGTTCATCATCACTCCATGGAGATGCACGAGCCCCAACTGTCCACTTTCTTACTGGGGCATGATGGTCCATTACCTCAGTGAGCAAATCAATAAAACATTCTGTAGTGTAGTTTAAACCATCCTCTAGATAAATCAGCTTTCAGGGTACAGCAGCCGTACTATTTAGAAATAGCTCATGATTAAATGTTTTACAATTTCTCTTGACCACAATCCTTGGGGGTTTCTTTGGAACCTTGGTGTTCATGGTTATGGTTACAATAGTATGGCATTGATCTGGCTTTTAAGCATTGCAATGGTATATTACAGAAGATCAGATCAATGCATGTGTCTGAACGGTGACCCAACTTAGTTGAAGATCTAGTAGTATCATTATCCATTTGTTTCAAACCACAGTTCTCGGCATATCTCATCAATTTAGTTATATTTGAATTATTATGATCCTTCCAATTTATATTAAAATCACCCAAGATAAATACATCTCTGTTACTATCTGTGGCCTGGTCAAACCCAGTGCATAAGTCATCCAGATAGGACACCTTAGAGCTAGGAGGTCTATACACACATCCTACCAATATGGGTGACTGGTGAGGCAGATGTACTTGAGCCCATAGTGCCTCTATTTGACATAAATTAAGGTCATCCCTCCTCTTAAAAGGTATATGATTTTGAATATACAGTGCTACACCCCAACCATTCCTGTCCCTTCTCAGTAGACTATATCTATGATTCCTGTCTCTTCTCAGTAGACTATATCTATGATTCCTGTCTCTTCTCAGTAGACTATATCTATGATTCCTGTCTCTTCTCAGTAGACTATATCTATGATTCCTGTCTCTTCTCAGTAGACTATATCCTTGAATGTTTATTTGCCCATCATTTACAGATGCATCTAAATGTGTTTCGATCAAGCCAAAATATGACTATTATTTATGTTGAAAACCTCATGTATTTTGTTAGGAAGGCTACATACATTAACCTGAGCAAAATGCAGCCCTTTCCTTATCAAGTGGAGATCAATAGAGCATGTATTCATTATAGTGGAGATCAATAGAGCATGTATTCATTATAGAGGAGATCAATAGAGTGTGTATTCATTATAGTGGAGATCGATAGAGTGTGTATTCATTATAGAGGAGATCAATAGAGCATGTATTCATTATAGAGGAGATCAATAGAGTGTGTATTCATTATAGTGGAGATCAATAGAGCATGTATTCATTATAGTGGAGATCAATAGAGCATGTATTCATTATAGAGGAGATCAATAGAGTGTGTATTCATTATAGAGGAGATCAATAGAGCATGTATTCATTATAGTGGAGATATATATATATATTTTATTTTCATTTTACATAAAAATACAAATCGTACAGTGCAAAGATGATGAAATCTGTATACAGTGTCTTCAGTATGTATTCACACCCCTTTACTTTTTCCACATTTTGCTGTGTTACAAAGTGGGATTCAAATGGTTTTAATTGTAATTTTTTGTAATTGATCTACACAAAATAGTTAGAATCACCTTCGACAGCAAACACAGCTGTGAGTCTTGTGGGGTAAGTCTCAGAGCTTTGCACACCTGCATTGTACAATATTTGCCCATTATTCTTTTAAAAATTCTTCAAGCTCTGTCTAAGTCGTTGCTGATCATTGCTAGTCAGCCATTTTCAAGTCTTAACATAGACTTTTAAGCAGATTTAAGTCAAAACTGTAACTAGGCCACTCAAACATTCTATTTAGCAACTCCAGTGTATATTTGGACTTGTGATTTAGGTTATTGTCTTGCTGAAAGGAGAATGTGTCTCCCAGTGTCTGTTGGAAAGCAGACTGAACCGGGTATCCTATAGGATTTTGCCTGTGCTTAGCTTTATTCCATTTATTTTTATCCCCAAAAAACTCCCCAGTCCTTGCTGATGACAAGTATACCCATAACATTATCAAGTCAAATTGTATTTGTCACATGCGCCGAATACAACAGGTGTAGATGACAACAAGGTGACCTTACAGTGAAATGCACACTTACAAGCCCTTAGCCAACACTGCAGTTAAGAAAAATAAGTGTTAAGTAAAAAATAGATTATATATTTTTTAAAGTAACAATTAAAGAGCAGCTGTAAAATAACAGTAGTGAGGCTATATACAGGTGGTACCAGTACAGAGTCAATGTGGAGGCTATATACAGGTGGTACCAGTACAGAGTCAATGTGGAGGCTATATACAGGGGGTACCGATACAGAGTCAATGTGGAGGCTATATACAGGTGGTACCAGTACAGAGTCAATGTCGAGGCTATATACAGGTGGTACCAGTACAGAGTCAATGTGGAGGCTATATACAGGTGGTACCAGTACAGAGTAAATGTGAAGGCTATATACAGGTGGTACCAGTACAGAGTCAATGTGAAGGCTATATACAGGTGGTACCAGTACAGAGTCAATGTGGAGGCTATATACAGGGGGTACCAGTACAGAGTCAATGTGGAGGCTATATACAGGGGGTACCAGTACAGAGTCAATGTGGAGGCTATATACAGGGGGTACCGATACAGAGTCAATGTGAAGGCTATATACAGGGGGTACCAGTACAGAGTCAATGTGGAGGCTATATACAGGGGGTACCAGTACAGAGTCAATGTGGAGGCTATATACAGGGGGTACCGATACAGAGTCAATGTGGAGGCTATATACAGGGGGTACCAGTACAGAGTCAATGTGGAGGCTATATACAGGGGGTACCGATACAGAGTCAATGTTAGGTTAGTATTGTGGAGTAACTACAATGTTGTCGATCCATCCTCAGCTCTCACATCACAACCATTAAACTCTGTAACTGTTTTAAATCCCTGAGCGGTTTCCGTCCTCTCCTCTCAAGTTAGGAAGGATGCCTGTATCTTTGTATTGACTATAGATACACCATTTAAAGCTTAATGAATAGCGACACCATGCTCAAATAGGTCATTTTTCTTTTTCTTTCCCATGTACCAATCGGTGCCCTTCTTTGCAAGGCATTGGAAAACCTCCCTGGTCTTTGTGGTTGCATATGTAGTTGAAATGCATTACTCGATTGAGGGACCTTACAGATAATTGTATGTGTGGGGTACAGAAACTGCGTAATCATTAAAAATGAATGTTAACCACTATTATTGAACACAGAATGAGTCCATGGAACTTATGTGATTTGTTAAGCAAATTTTCACTCCTGAATGTAGGTTAGGCTTGTCATAACAAAGGGGTTCAATACATATTGACGCAAGGCATTTCAGCTTTTCATTTTTAATTAATTTGCCAAATCAGTGACAAAATCTAAATTTAACACAACAAAATGTGGAAAAAGTAAATGGGGTGTGAATACTTTCTGAAGGCACGGTACGTTTTTAAGTGTAAATGTATATCAAATCTCCATTAACTTACACTGGCAATCTTTTAAGTAGTTTAAAGATGCACTATACAGAAACCTCTCTGTTTGCTAAATTTTCTAATTTTGGTATGTGACAAAACAAGCAAAAATAGTGTCGAGGGATCATTGTACCATCTAAACTGCTGTGAAATATATTTTCCATAACCAAAAATATAGTATTTTCATCTGTTTGAAGTTATTGTACAAAACAGAAAGTAAAAGTGGTCAAAACTAAACTTAAGAAAAGAAAGCATAGAAATAACACACATAGAACAGATCTACTACATCTTAGACTTGCTTTCAATGCGAAGAATGATCTGTAACTCCTCACAATTCTACTTGAATTTGGTCAGGTTGCCCAAAAAGTTATATATTGCAGCTTCAAATTGAAGCAACCCACTACAATTCACACTGCAATTTTGAAATGTATGATTTGAAAACAGTTGAAAACAGCATAGAAATACAAGGTCACAAAAGAGAGGCCGGGTACAATTTTAACATATCAAAAGTATACCGTACTAATTATTGTAGAATACAAACAAATACACACTTATTCTGGGAAATATATTTAAAAAAATAGGCAAGCACAGTAAGAGCACATCATTTGGCCGTGCTGAACAGACATGTTCATAAGTCACTTAAATGAAACTTCCATTCCCCAACCATCATTAACTATAGCTATGAATCTTCAAAAAGCTTGAACCTTCCTCAAAATCTAAAGAGCCTGGTCCCAGTCTCAGCTCCATTTACAACTAACCTCACCAAAACCAATCTATTCATTTGTGAGATATTCACCAATAAGCAAATAAATAGACCAACAAACATAATACATGTTACTGTTTGGTTGACACCTAGTGGCAACCGAAGGTAACGAATGACCAATCTGTCTATCATTTTGTGGCTGGGGGAAGTCATTTACTTATTCGGACACCTATACCCAAAATCCCTACACCAGCCTCAAAATGTAGGTAAAGTAGCAAAGTGTGGGCAAAATTCCCTAGCAGGATCAAATTCAATGGCAGTTAAGAGTAAGAGAACACTCACATATCATAGCAAGTAACTTTGAATGATAGTGTCAGAATTACCTACGTATATGGATAATAATAGGTGAAACCTGGATGCCTACTCTAGTCAACTGCAAATACCACATTTTTGTAGTAAGTTACAGACCTATAAGACAATAATCATTATAGTTTAATAAAAACATTATGCTATCAACATCCTTAAGAAAAAAAGTATTCAAAAGTATGCACTCACTGCTGTAAGTCGCTCTGGATAAGAGCGTCTGCTAAATGACTCAAATGTAAAACGGACTTGGACACTGTGACACCAGTTTGCAATGATTAGATGATATTCCCAATTATTTTTTTTACATAAAAAACAAGAAAAATAAAATAAAGATAAAACGTGATGGAAATATAAGACTAATGTAATGCCCAGACAGTTTTTCACAGAGATACAATATACTTGTATTTTAAACACCATATTTGGTTGTGTACATGGTATGAATGCCACTGAGGTTAGTATTTTCTTGTGCTCCCCTAGAGCATAAAAAAACATACAATCTCAGTGAATGTTAAATAAGTATTTTCCTGCCATACTGTATACCTAATACCATCTTCAAAGTAATCTTGTCATCTGTACCGCTAAAACCAACCCAAGAGCCATTCCTCCCATTTTAATCCATACTCCATCCCCATTACAGGAATCATCTGGGTTGTGTTCATTAGGGCACGCAAAAAACAAACATTTTTTAAAAACATTTTGCACTGGAAACTGAAAATGAGTGTTGCTTATTGAACCAAGTCCAGGTAGTCCCGTCCCGTTTGTCCCTTTTATTCCATTTAACGGCCAATGAACGCGACCCTAGAGGCACAGAGGGGTGGTGGGATAGGGGGGTGTCGGGATGATACAGGAGGGGACAGGTGGATGTTATAAGAGATTTAGGGGTCTCGTCGAATTAACCAGATCTCGTTCCTGCGACAGGACACCCCAGGGTTGTCGTAGACAGCCACCATGTAGGAGTTGCGATCCATCTCCTCGCTGGGGCCCAGCATCTGCCACAACAGGTTAATCTGAGGCATGATTGTCTCCTCCGTGGTGGTGCCGAAGAACGTCCTACAGAAGACCGCATTTGTTATTCGTGTTTAAATAAATACTATCATTACTGCTATTATCGGATTATTTTTTACCTATAGTATTTTAGCCAGATATCTTACCAATGCAGAGTAGTGTGTGAGTCTAGCTAGTACGTATCCATTATCTATAGAAGTTAGCACTATTGTTTGGGTTGATTCCCCACACACAGATTAAGCCAGCAGTGGACCAAAGAAAAATGTTCAATGTAGACTCCATTGTAAATGCTTTTTAATTCAGGACTAGGCTTAATCTGTGTCCGGGAAAGCAGCCAGGATAGTAAAAATAAAAAACATGGATATTATCACTAATCTGACTAATTATTTCCACCCATTTTGGCTACATATTGTCTATCTAAATCCATTGTCTATTTTTACATGTAGATATGTAAATAGGTCAGAATAGGGCTCAAAACCACAGGCGAAGTAGAATAGGCCTCAAATCAAGCCTGGGGCTTGAGTATAGAAGTCAGCCAGAGGTGGGAGTGTCCTTACCGGGTGATGACTCGTAAATCCTCCCTTTGGAGTATGGTGATTTCTAGGTCAGTTGGCTGGGGCGGGTTGGCCTGGAACTCAGCAGGCAGGTAGTATGCGGTCAAGATGTCCTTCTGAAAGCCATTGCCGTCCTCCAGCATTTGGATACTGTTCACAATGGGTACAGTCATTCCCAAATAGCGTCCTGTCGATACAAGAGTGTGCTATTATAATGACTCACTGTTACCCTGTCTTACTATACACCATATTTAGGTCTATGGTAAGGATTAGGATTACTGACGTAAGTACAGTAAGAATGACTAATTAATATACAATAGAGTCTAGGCCCCAAATCAATAAATTGTAGATACACTGTACCTAAGGTTATGGTTAGGGTTACTGCTGTACGTACAGTGGACCAACGAGTGGTTACAATATAGTTGTAACAATGAGTGATTACAATAGATTTTGCACTATACGTACATCAATAATTGCACAGTAACATGAACACTAAGGCCTTACCGACAGAGTTCTCCTTGCAGATGAATTTCATGAGTTTCATGAAGCCCAAGGAGATGCTCTGCTCGTACAGCTTCTCCCGTTTAGTGACGCACGCCCACTTCCCTGCAGGGTACACCCTCTCCTCAAACAGCACCTCGCCCAGCTGCAGAAATAGACAAACACACACTTCGTTATCCAGGGAATATAAGAGATCTTTCACTTCACTCTGCACTCGAGCGATGGCATGGATGCTCAAGCTGAAACACACACGCGAGCACACACACACACACACACACAACATACATTGCACTCAAGCAAATACATGGACGGTCATACGGCAACAGGCTACACAGATTGTACACACCACATTGCACTCAGGCACAAACCCGTTTGAACATACACACAGCTTTCATTATTTATTTACTTATTTATCATTCAAACACTCAAAAGTACATATTTTACTACAGACTTTCCTTCACTTCCTGCCATTACATGACGGATAGACGACCCAGAAAATGGAACAGCCAAAATATCTGCCATTGTCATCCTGACCTAAGATTGGTAATAAGTGGAAGGGACACATACTGTACCTTTTCATGCTGAGAGATGGAGGCAAAGGGGACCTGCTCTCTTTCTTGGGTTTGGTTCCGTTGCGTCATCTCTTGAATTGGTCCTGTCATTTCTATCAAAACAACACAGAGGTCCTCTTCATTTATTTTAAAGTTTACAGAGAGCAGCCTGAACGCAAACCTCACTGGTAAAAACCTCACCGGAACCAAGTGAAGTGGGGGGATATTCGTCATTGGCTTATGCTTTATAAACGGTAGCCAGGGCTAATGTCAAGTATTCAAGTCTCTAGGAAAATGGGCCTGCTCTAATATCTACAAGCTTCTTACTAGACCTCAAACTGATACCCATTTTGAGTACGCCATGATAGAGACTTCAGTACACACACTATAGCACTGTGGCCTCCCGGGTGGCGCAGTGGTCTAGGGCACTGCATCCGCAGTGCTAGCTGCGCCACCAGAGTCTCTGGGTTCGCGCCCAGGCTGGGCTGGGTTTGCGCCCAGGCTCTGTCGCAGCCGGCCGCAACCGGGAGGTCCGTGGGGCGACGCACAATTGGCATAGCGTCATCCGGGTTAGGGAGGGTTTGGCCGGTAGGGATATCCTTGTCTCAGTATGTAAAAAATGTAATGAAATGTAAAAGAAATGTAATAAAAAAATGTATGCACTCTACTGTAAGTCGCTCTGGATAAGAGCGTCTGCTAAATGACTAAAATGTAAATGTATAGCAATCAAGTGATACTGCTGTATTGCAGACGGTTTGGAATGTGGAAGATAAAACAATGTGCCGTAAAACAATGCACCGATATTGTTGAAATGTCATCGTCATTATCTGGGACTTGGTTTCGCCGTCTTTAATTATGGACAGGATGTAGCAACTAGAATCTGAGATTTTTTCATTTCAACTGTTGGAAGAAACCATGTCCTGTTGCAACGAGTTTGATTTCTCAGATTGATTGTCTCCAAATACACTGCTGCAACTACCTCGAATGGGACTGTTTTACTCCACCGCCTATCTCGCTTACCTCGTGGGACGGACACCTGGTGTGTGCTGGCGATCGCCTGCCAATGGGTGTACAGCCTCTGCTGCTCGTCGTCCTCCATTGGATCAGGGTTGTCAGTGATGTCATTGTCCAGTTCCTCGTCCTCCAATCCGTCGAGATCCTCGAGGGAGATTAGTGCCATTGTTTTCGTCCACAGGCCGGGTAGATCTGCAAATACAAGACCAAGAAGACAAGTTTGTTACTTTTCCGAGAAATAGGGCCATTGTTAACGTCCATCTCCAGTTGACCTGGAAATAACTAGGCATTTAGGCCTACTAATATATGACTTGGTTGTGGCCTGGCTGGTCTAGTGTTAATGCCGCAGCCTCCAGAACACGTCTACAGTCTGCATTGGTACGAATCGGGCCTACTGCCCTTTGACACAACCTCTCTCCGACTTTCCCCACTGTCACCCTCCTTCACTAATTGTTCAATAAAATCAGAAAATCCCATATATCTATATCTATATATCTATATCCATATATATCTATATATATCTATATATATCTATATATCTATATCTATATATATATATATATATCTATATCTATATATATCTATATCTATATATATCTATATATATATATATATCTATATATCTATATCTATATATATCTATATCTATATATATCTATATCTATATATATATATATATATATATATATATATATATATATATATATACACACACTGCTCAAAAAAATAAAGGGAACACTTAAACAACACAATGTAACTCCAAGTCAATCACACTTCTGTGAAATCAAACTGTCCACTTAGGAAGCAACACTGATTGACAATAAATTTCACATACTGTTGTGCAAATGGAATAGACAAAAGGTGGAAATTATAGGCAATTAGCAAGACACCCCCCAATAAAGGAGTGGTTCTGCAGGTGGTGACCACAGACCACTTCTCAGTTCCTATGCTTCCTGGCTGATATTTTGGTCACTTTTGCTGGCGGTGCTTTCACTCTAGTGGTAGCATGAGACGGAGTCTACAACCCACACAAGTGGCTCAGGTAGTGCAGCTCATCCAGGATGGCACATCAATGCGAGCTGTGGCAAGAAGGTTTGCTGTGTCTGTCAGTGTAGTGTCCAGAGCATGGAGGCGCTACCAGGAGACAGGCCAGTACATCAGGAGACGTGGAGGAGGCCGTAGGAGGGCAACAACCCAGCAGCAGGACCGCTACCTCCGCCTTTGTGCAAGGAGGAGCACTGCCAGAGCCCTGCAAAATGACCTACAGCAGGCCACAAATGTGCATGTGTCTGCTCAAACGGTCAGAAACAGACTCCATGAGGGTGGTATGAGGGCCCGACGTCCACCGATGGGGGTTGTGCTTACAGCCCAACATCGTGCAGGACGTTTGGCATTTGCCAGAGAACACCAAGATTGGCAAATTCGCCACTGGCGCCCTGTGCTCTTCACAGATGAAAGCAGGTTCACACTGAGCACATGTGACATGTAGACGCCGTGGATAACGTTCTGCTGCCTGCAACATCCTCCAGCATGACCGGTTTGGCAGTGGGTCAGTCATGGTGTGGGGTAATATTTCTTTGTGGGGCCGCACAACCCTCCATGTGCTCGCCAGAGGTAGCCTGACTGCCATTAGGTACCGAGATGAGATCCTCAGAGCCCTTGTGAGACCATATGCTGGTGCGGTTGGCCCTGGGTTCCTCCTAATGCAAGACAATGCTAGACCTCATGTGGCTGGAGTGTGTCAGCAGTTCCTGCAAGAAGAAAGCATTGCCGCTATGGACTGGCCCGCCCGTTCCCCAGACCTGAATCCAATTGAGCACATCTGGGACATCATGTCTCGCTCCATCCACCAACGCCACGTTGCACCACAGACTGTCCAGGAGTTGGCGGATGCTTTAGTCCAGGTCTGGGAGGAGATCCCTCAGGAGACCATCCGCCACCTCATCAGGAGCATGCCCAGGCGTTGTAGGGAGGTCATACAGGCACGTGGAGGCCACACACACTACTGAGCCTCATTTTGACTTGTTTTAAGGACATTACATCAAAGTTGGATCAGCCTGTAGTGTGGTTTTCCACTTTAATTTTGAGTGTGACTCCAAATCCAGACCTCCATGGGTTGATAAATTTGATTTACATTGATCATTTTTGTGTGATTTTGTTGTCAGCACATTCAACTATGTAAAGAAAAAAGTATTTAATAAGAATATTTCATTCATTCAGATCTAGGATGTGTTATTTTAGTGTTCCCTTTATTTTTTTGAGCAGTGTATATATAAAATACAAAAAAGACAAGGTCAAACTGTAACAATGTAATAACCAATTATTTTTAGTAAGTACCAAGAGCACCTATTGTTAAAATGTCCCATTAAAAACCAGGTGAAAACAATACCATAAAATAATGTGCTACCTTATTATTACCAGTAGAAAATAGAACCATGTGATATTATTCAGTCATTCATTCACTTGTTGAATGTAGGCTACACAGGATATGATGATCTGTACAGGATCATGGATACCATGTAGATACATGAAGCTGCTTTGACACAGACTTCACTATTTAAATCACAGTCACACTGGATCATATCAAAGCTGCTTGTCAGACCTTTTCGAAAAAAAGCTTAAGGGGGATTGGTGCCTGTGGTAGGAGCTTTATTCTATCTCTGCAAATGACCAAATGGCCATATGGTAGACAAATGTGTGTGTTATTACAAATGGCCGATTATATCTGCTATCAGATCCAAGGCTATACATTTATTGTTCCAAAACATTGATTGCTGCAAAATAGGTCTTAGCCAAAAATGCATAACATTTAAAGTGAGGGCTCCAAATCAAGGTGGTTCCTTCAGAAAGTGTCAGCTACAGTCACAGAAATCCTATAATTCTATGTCTTGGGTAATGTGAATTAATCTTATTATACACCATATAAGTCATAGATGCTTATAACAAGGAATAAAGCATTTTACCTGTCAGCTTTTAGTATTAGCTTATAGGGCAACCTTTACTTGGCTTTTGGAACAAAATTAACTAAACACAATAGCCTACACCATCGGGCTACTGTTGCGCCATCATGAGGACACAGGTTTGAAAATGTACAGTAAAGAATGGCATTGAAGACTATACCACCTCAGTCACTGGCTTCATCAATAAGTCTATCGGCGACGTCATCCACACAGTGACCGTACGTACATATCCCAACCAGAAGTCATGGATTAAAGGCAACATCCACACCGAGCTATAGGCTAGAGCTGCCACTTTCAAGGAGCAGGAAACTAACCCGGACGCTTATAAGAAATCCCACGATGCCCTCAGCCGAACCATCAAACAGGAAAAGCGTCAATACAGGATTAAGATTGAATCCTACTACACCGGTTCTGACACTTGTCGGATGTGGCTGGCTTGCAAACTATTACAGACGACAAAGAGAAACCCACCGGCAAGCTGCCCAGTGATGCGACCTACTAGATGGGCTAAATGCCTTTTATGGTCGCTTCGAGGCAACCAACACTGAAGCATGCATGACAGCACCAGCTGTTCCGGACGACTGTGTGATCCCGCTCTCTGTAGCCGATGTGAGCAGGACCTTTAAACAGGTCAACATTCACAAGGCCGCAGGGCCAGATGGATTACCAGGACGTGTACTCAGAGCATGCGCGGACCAACTGGCAAGTGTCTCTGCTGACATTTTCAACCTCTGCCTGACCGAATCTGTAATATCTACATGTTTCAAGCAGACCACCATAGTCCCTGTGCCCAAGAAAGTGAAGGTAACCTGCCTAAATGACTACCGCCCCATAGCACTCACATCAGTAGCCATGAAGTGCTTTGAAAGGCTGGTCATGGCTCACATCAACACCATCATACCGGACAGCCTAGACCCACTTCAATTTGCATACCGCCCAGACAGATCCATAGATGACGCAATCTCAATCAAACTCCACACTGGCCTTTCCCACCTGGACAAAAGGAACACATATGTGAGAATGTTGTTCATTGACTACAGCTCAGCGTTCAACACCATAGCGCCCACAAAGCTCATGACTAAGCTAAGGACCCTGGGACTAAACACCCCCCTCTGCAACTGGACTGTGGACTTCCGGACGGGCCGCCCCCAGGTAATCAGGGTAGGCAACAACACATCGGGTGAGCTGATCCCTAACACGGGGGCCCTTCATGGGTGCTTGCTTAGTCCCCTTCTGTACTCCGTGTTCACCCACGACTGCGTGGCCAAGGACGACTCCAACAGCGGTAGGCGGTAGACTGACAACGATGAGACAGCCTATAGGGAGGAGATGAGAGACCTGGCAATGTGGTGCCAGGACAACAACCTCTCCCACAACGTGAGCAAGACAAAGGAGCTGATCGTGGACTGCAGGAAAGGGAGGGCCGAACTCGCCCCTATTCACATCGACGGGGCTGTAGTGGAGTCAGTTGTAAAGAGGGCATGACAATGGGTCCCCAGATCCTCAAAAAGTTATACAGCTGCACCATCGAGAGCATCCTGACCGGTTGCATTACCACCTGGTATTGGCAACTGTTCGGCATCCGACCATAAGGCGCTACAGAGGGTAGTGCGTACGGCCCAGTACATCCCTGGGGCCTAGCTTCCTGCCATCCAGGACCTATATAATAGGCGGTGTCAGAGGAAGGCCCAAAAATTTGTCAAAGACTCCAGTCACCTAATTCATACACTGTTCTCTCTGCTACCGCACGGCAAGCAACACCGGAGCGACAAGTCTAGGTCCGAAAGGTTCCTTGACAGCTTCTACCCCAAAGCCATAAGACTGCTGAACAATATATCAAATGGCCAACCGGACTATTTACATTGCCCGCCCCACCCTTTGTTTTTACACTGCTGCTACCTGCTGTTCATTATCTATGCATAGTCACTTTACCCCTACCTACATGTACAAATTACCTAGACTAACCTGTAATCTGCACATTGACTTGGTACCTGTACACCCTGAATATAGCCTCATTATTGTCCTTTTATTGTGTTACTTTTATATATTTTTTTACTTTAGTTTATTTAGTAAATATTTTCTTAGCTCTATTTCTTTGACTGCAATGTTGGTTAAGGGCTTGTAAGTAAGAATTTCACAGTAAGGTCTACACCTGTTGTATTCGACACACGTGACAAATACATTTTGATTTGAAAAGGTGATTAATGCTTCATCTGGTGTGATGCAATTGTGGAGCCTCTGAAGGCTTGTGTAGGCCAAATTGAGGTAGCAATGCGAAGGGCTCCGCATTGCTCTGTATTGGCATGTTGGTTGGCATTAGGTGGGGGCGGTACATCCTGTATGAACACAAACATGGAGAACTTTGATGAAAGTCTATCAGAACAAGTTCACAAATAAAATACATATTTATGATATCTCATGTGGGGATTTCAAAGACACAAAAAGGAGTTAGAACTCCCGGAAGGAGATCAGGGAGGATTTGTACACATTCAACAAATCGTATCAAACAAAGTGGATATTTGTCAAATTCGTCATGATTTATCTATTGTAACAGGCCCACAATGTGGTTAGTAAAATGTTAGATTTTTATCAATTTAGCTGTTTTCGCTGCATAACATTTAGAAGTTTTCCGGTTTAGAAGAAGTGCGGCCATGCTCCCATTCGTATAAACGGTATTCAGTCACTTTTAAGTGTAATGCAGTTGATTGATGACATGAACATGTATTGGGGTTGACATCCATACAAGAACTATACTCTTATGTTTACCTCAACATAGTGTGACATAAACAATAGCCTGAATGTAGTCTACTTTTGCTGGGGGGCATCGGGGAGATTCAGGTGGAAAACCGGTGCAGCATTTTTACTACTAGAATTGGCTGAGCTCCTACTCCAACATCTCAGAAGAGGTAAGGTCTTGTCATTTCGTTTGGCCAGTTGTTCGTAATTAGCTGAAAAGCTATCACTACGAGTGGTGCACCGCAGACCAATTTATTGGATGCGTATGACAGCTCCCCAAAGCGCAAGCAGTATGAATGCCTTGACTTCTGCAGAGGTCGCATCTCAGTAAATGCTGTACTGCCGCTACAGCGATCGGATTAACCATAGGTGGGGCTTTTACCCCACACAATTAAACTCAGTTTACTACGGCAGCCGGGCTGCACATTACTCAACACAAAAACACTTTACCAGCGCGCGCTAACAAAACCACTAAAAGGAGTGCACAGCAGCACAGCCTTCATGACGGATTTTAATACAACATCCGATTAATCATCGCTGGCGAGATTATTAAACGGGCAGTGAACTCACTACCGTGTTCGAGAGCGTCAAATCCATGATGCATTGTGGGTAAATGGTGACACTGGCTGATCAACAAATAATAATGAGTAGTTATTTGTGATGCAAGGTATTTGTAGATCAGTCCGTCGGCAAGTCGCCTGCAATGTCGAACAAACACCCTGACTGCAATGCATGACAGCAAAAGTAGGTCAACCCTAGGGAACCAGCACACCCAATAACGCGGCAAAAATATCACTAGTGGTTGTTTGAACGCATGCCATGAAATTAATAGGCTCGTCGTTTTTTTGTTGTTTTTTTTACAATCATTTATATTGGTTAAGCCCCAATCGGTTATTAATTGTGTAGAATCTGTGGACTTTTCGGACATTTAGCTATTCATTTGTTATATTCTTCCCTGTACACTAGTTTAGACCAACTCGTTTACCCGAATGTAGCATTTAGTAATAAAGTCGGCGTTCTTACCTGGTCAACAAAGTAAAGGATCGTATTTGAGCACTACTTCTTCTGATCTACTGTACAATCAAACAGGACATAAATTCAATGCCGCGCGAGTATTTTGCCAACAGCACAAACAATGACGGCAGTTCTGTATGCTAATAATAATTCCTTCAAAATAAAAGCCCGCATTTCAAAATATTAAAATGTGGATAACTATTTCAAAAGATACAGTATAACATTTTCATCAATGTCCCATTTTTATTGTGCATAAAGCAAACGCAAAAAGGACTTTATGAAAACAATTACAAATATGCTTCAAAAACCTTTTGTAAGACCACTATCAAAAAACACAATGTTCAGATCGATATGTTCACAACACTGGGCTGTAGAGAAAAAACTATTCTATGTGCTGAGTCAAAAGAGAGGTTGGTAATTCTCAGTAGAGTAGAATCGATATATGGTGTTATTTTTTGGGGGACTGAAGTCTAAATACCAAGCCGCACTTTCCACTCGACCTACAGACCCTACTGAGTATTCCCAACCCACTTTTACCTCAGCATATACAGCAGTTTATATGTATAAACCCTTACAGTATGTAATTCATATGCAGTGTATTGGATTGTAATGAATGTAGCGGCTGGAGTAATGAGTCACCAGCACTCTGTATTAAACCCACTGCCCAGCACAAGAGACCAATTTAAGTTTTGCAGACTCTATATTGAGTAATTCCGATTGCATATTGTATTTTGTTAAGTGTATAGTGACTGCCCCTGAAAAGCAACTAATCCCTTTGAAAATGGCCTATGTGGCTTCGATATGAGTCAGAAACATTTATTATAGTGTCAAAATTGACAACAAAGTGAAAATAGGATCATTTTTGTCATAAATGCAGTCTTGTCAAAAATGCCTTTTTTAAATTTATTTTTTTACATGTCTTTTTCTGTTTTGACTGTTGAGCAATACATCCTTGCCTAGTCATGTCGAGTTATGTGGATCTATGTATGTGGAAATGTTTAATTGTGGAAAAACAACACTTAAGAAAAATATAAACGCAACATGTAAAGTGCTGATCCCATGTTTCATAAACTGAAATAAAAAAAAAACTGAAATTTTCCATAAGCACAAAACCCTTATTTCGCTCAATTTTTTTGCATCAATTAGTTTGCATCCAGGTTTGTGAGCATTTCTACTTTGCCAAGATAATCCATCCACCTGACAGGTGAGGCATTTGAAGAAGCTGAATTAACAGCATGATCATTACACAGGTGCACCTTGTGCTGGGGACAATAAAAGTCCACTAACATGTGCAGTTTTGTCACAACACAATGCCACAGATGTATCAAGTTGAGGGAGCTTGAATGTCCATCAGAGCTGTTGCCAGATAATTGAATATTAATTTCTCAACCAATGACGTTTTAGAGAATTTGGCAGTACATCCAACAGGCCTCACAACCGCAAACCACATGTATGGCGTTGTGTGGGCGAGCTGTTTGCTAATGTCAACGTTGTGAACGGAGTACCCCATGGTGGCGGTGGGGTTATGGTATGGGCAGGCATAAGCTACGGACATCAAACACAATTGCATTTTATCAATGGCAATTTGAATACAGAGATACCGTGATGAGATTCTGAGGCCCATTGTTGTGCCATTCATCCACCGCCATCACCTCCTGTTTTAACATAATGCACGGCCCCATGTCACAAGGATCTGTACACAATTCCTTGAAGCTGAAAATGTCCCAGTTCTTCCATGCCAAAAATACTCACCAGACATGTTACCCATTGAGCATGTACAACAGTGTTCCAGTTCCCGCCAATATCCATCAACTTCGCGCAGCCATTGAAGAAGAGTGGGACAACATTCCACAGGCCACAATCAACAGCCTGATCAACTCTATGAGAAGAACATGTTGCGCTGTATGAGGCAAATGGTCACACCAGATACTTACTGGTTTTCTGATCCAAGGCCCTACCTTTTTATTTTTTTTTATTTACGTATCTGTGACCAACAGATGCATATCTGCATTCCCAGTCATGTGAAATCCATCGATTAGAGCCTTATGAATTTATTTCAATTGACTGATTTCCTTATATGATCTGTAACTCAGCAAAGTCTTTGAAATTGTTGTGTCCCTTCATTGAATGGGACTCCATTGTGTCATCACCCCCAATGCATTCAACGGATGGCATACTGAAAAGCCCTATACGGATTGACCAGGCCTCCACAGCCAAAGTTGTATGTCTTGCAATGCATGCCCTGCCAAAGGACCCTAGTATGCAGAATAGTTAGCCCTGCCAAAGGACCCTAGTATGCAGAATAGTTAGCCCTGCCAAAGGACCCTAGTATGCAGAATAGTTAGCCCTGCCAAAGGATCCTAGTATGCAGAATAGTTAGCCCTGCCAAAGGATCCTAGTATGCAGAATAGGTGGTTGGAGTGAGCTGGTCCCCAAGTCTGCACCAGTAACGCTATCTTGGTGTGCAACGACTAGTGGTGGCGAGTATAACCAGAGAGACTTGAATATCCGACGGCTGCAGCTGTACATAGTCCATCTGTAAATAGCCAACCCAATCTACTTACCTCATCCCCATATTGTTTTTATTTACTTTGCTGCTCTTTTGCACACCAGTATCACTACTTACACACCATCATCATCTGATGATCTATCACTCCAGTGTTAATCTGCTAAATTGTAATTCATTTACTACTATGGCCTATTTATTGCCTTACCTCATGTCATTTGCACACACTGTATATAGACTTTCTTTTTTTCCTATTGTGTTATTGACTGTACGCTTGTTTATTCCATGTGTAACTCTGTGTTGTTGTTTCTGTCGCACTGCTTTGCTTTATCTTGGCCAGGTCGCAGTTGTAAATGAGAATTTGTTCTCAACTGGCCTACCTGGTTAAATAAAGGTGAAAAAAATATATATCTATAATGACCTCGCTGGTGAGTATAACCAGAAACACTGGAATATAATGACCTCTCTGGCTTTTCAGTCTTAGCTGAGTAACATTCCCCAGCAAGAAAACCAAATGTCACTCAAACAGAAGGTAGAGTCACTGACAACCAAAACAGGTGGGGTTTTAGGAGGAGTTCTGAAAGACACTCATGTGGGCGTCCACTTAAAGTTGACTAGCAATGAACAACAACTGGAACCTAAAAGACACCCACCCACTAAATTAGCCTAAGAAGAGGAAAACAAAAGAAAAACCTACACCAAACTTAAAGACAGTAAGAAAACCAAAAAGATGGGGCAAAACTAAATCAGATAAAGGATTGTTTGTATAGAAATCAACATAGGGAGCGCCAACTAAAGGTGTTAACCCTCCGCCACCATCAAGACAAGTGGAGCACTGGGCCACCCACTCTTAAATAGCACCTGGGCCAGCACATGTGAAACACCTTCCCAATAACAAGATGGCAACCAGCACAGGTGTAACACATACTGACTAACACGGCAACACCAAGATTTACGTGCTAAAGTCCAACCTCAAAAAAGAAATGGAAAAATCAAAGCCTGTAACACCTTCCCCCTTAAGACAACAAATATATCCTATAATTTTGTTGGACAAGTTCTCATCATCAACAGAAAACAACTTTCATTGCAAAAACATGACAAAACAGCCACCTCTTATTTTTAAATGTGTACATACAGTGGGGCAAAAAAGTATTTAGTCAGCCACCAATTGTGCAAGTTCTCCCACTTAAAAAGATCCAGAAAATCACATTGTAGGATTTTTAATGGATTTATTTGCAAATTATGGTGGAAAATAAGTATTTGGTCAATAACAAAAGTTTCTCAATACCTTGTTATATATCCTTTGTTGGCAATGACAGAGGTCAAATGTTTTCTGTAAGTCTTCACAAGGTTTTCACACACTGTTGCTGGTATTTCGGCCCATTCCTCCATGCAGATCTCCTCTAGAGCAGTGATGTTTTGGGACTGTTGCTGGGCAACACGGACTTTCAACTCCCTCCAAAGATTTTCTATGGGGTTGAGATCTGGAGACTGGCTGGCCACTCCAGGACCTTGAAATGCTTCTTACGAAGCCACTCCTTCATTGCCCGGGCAGTGTGTTTGGGATCATTGTCATGCTGAAAGACCCAGCCACGTTTCATCTTCAATGCCCTTGCTGATGGAAGGAGGTTTTCACTCAAAATCTCAAAATACATGGCCCCATTCATTCTTTCCTTTACACAGATCAGTCGTCCTGGTCCCTTTGCAGAAAAACAGCCCCAAAGCATGATGTTTCCACCCCCATGCTTCACAGTAGGTATGGTGTTCTTTGGATGCAACTCAGCATTCTTTGTCCTCCAAACACGACGAGTTGAGTTTTTACCAAAAAGTTATATTTTGGTTTCATCTGACCATATGACATTCTCCCAATCTTCTTCTGGATCATCCAAATGCTCTCTAGTAAACTTCAGACGGGCCTGGACATGTACTGGCTTAAGCAGGGGGACACGTCTGGCACTGCAGGATTGGAGTCCCTGGCGGCGTAGTGTGTTACTGATGGTAGACTTTGTTACTTTGGTCCCAGCTCTCTGCAGGTCATTCACTAGGTCCCCCCGTGTGGTTCTGGGATTTTTGCTCACCGTTCTTGTGATAATTTTGACCCCAAGGGGTGAGATCTTGCATGGAGCACCAGATCGAGGGAGATTATCAGTGGTCTTTTATGTCTTCCATTTCCTAATAATTGCTCCCACAGTTGATTTCTTCAAACCAAGCTGCTTACCTATTGCACTTACCTGCACTGCCTGGTGCAGGTCTACAATTTTGTTTCTGGTGTCCTTTGACAGCTCTTTGGTCTTGGCCATAGTGGTGTTTGAAGTGTGACTGTTTGAGGTTGTGGACAGGTGTTTTTTATACTGATAACAAGTTCAAACAGGTGCCATTAATACAGGTAACGAGTGGTGGACAGAGGAACCTCTTAAAGAAGAAGTTATAGGTCTGTGAGAGCCAGAAATCTTGCTTGTTTGTAGGTGACCAAATACTTATTTTCCACCATAATTTGCAAATAAATTCATAAAAAATCCTACAATGTGATTTTCTGGATTTTTTTTTCTCATTTTGTCTGTCATAGTTGAAGTGTACCTATGATGGAAATTACAGGCCTCTCTCATCTTTGTAAGTGGGAGAACTTGCACAATTGGTGGCCGACTAAATACTTTTTTGCCCCAATGTATATATGCTTAATTTTTTATATTTTTTACAATCTTTATTATGAATTTGTATATATATATATTTTTTATAGCTGTCTAAAACTGAAGTTTTGAGAAACTCACATACTGTACGCTCCTATAACTCTCGTCCCCTTGGAACGATTGCAACCAAAACAATACTCATCTCCAAAATGGCAAAACGTGCAGTCAAAATCAATTGTGAGCCAGGGCTACACACTGGCTCAACACAAAAGACAAAACTTATTGACTGCCCTCTCTTGAAAGACAATCGTGATTTTCCTCAGTGGAATGGCCTCAGGGAAACGAGTGGCAGCGCACATGATGGTCAAAAGATACTTGTTACCACTCTGCTTTGAGTAAAGGACCATCACAGTCCACCAGAACCCTGCTGAAAGGTATGTCAAAAGCAGGAATATACTGCAAAGATGCAACCGGCACAGTTTGGTTCGGTTTACCCATCCGTTGGCAAACATGAAAGAATTTACAGTAAGCCACAACATCCTGTTTCAGACTAGGCCAGAATAAGTTCTACAAGATACAGTCATACATCCCGTTGACCCCAAGATGGCTTGCCGTACTACCATCATGAGCCAACCTCAGTATCTCTTATCGTGGTGTAACTATAACGACAATTTGAGATACACTACACTAGGCCAATCGTCTTGCCCCGAAGTGAAGCGAGGATGCCATTTCCTCATTAGAACATTTTACTGTTTCGCAATCAGCTTATTCCTGGACATCGAAGTGTCAACTGTAGGAACCCTCGCTCACCTTTGGGGTTTTCAAAGGAGAGATCAACTCAGGAGGTTTAGCGAAATCAGGATCACCCTTAAACGTCTCGGACATATCGACCACGGTGGGATCGCTGACATCCTCCTCAACACTGGACTTGCTCCCGGCGACTTTCTTAGACGTAGCATGTGTAACGGCACACACTCAGAACACTAAGATCATTTTTTGATAACCCATCAGGTTACTTTACTCTGGGTTCCTTAACAACAACAGGATTTGGCACGACCATCCCTCCAGCCAAATCATTTCCCAAAATGAACGAGACCCCCTTCACCGGTGGGCTAGGCCTCACTCCAACAACAACGGAACCAGAAATAAGATCAGACTCGAGTTCCACATTATACAAAGGAACTTCCATGCAATCCATCTCCACGTCTTGTACTAACACACTGTAACCAGTTGCTGAAGTGTCAGACAAAGGCAAAACACCCTCCAAAATGAAGGACTGGGCTGCCCCGGTATCTCACAGTATCTTCACCGGCTGCTTTAACAGCATCCCAACTCCTCAGAGGCATGAACCTGTCTGAAACAAAGGGTTATAACACATCTGATCCAAAATCTTGTTTACGAAATACACAATACAACCAGCGACTTGGGCTGGAGTGCTCCCACAAGAAGAAACTGCTTTTTCTCTAATTTTTCTGTTTCAACTTAGAACACTGATAGACAATGTACTTTCTCACGGCAGTATTGACAAACTGGCGGATACAAAAAAAAAAAAAACTGTATTCTGCTGATCTTAATTTTTGGGCACTGTAGAAATGGACTGAAACCTCACAGTAGGTGACTTCTCTGGATTGCTTTTTGCACAAGGATACCTACTGGTTGATTTGTTTGTGAAGGTAGTTGTATGTGTCAACAAACTCATCTGCTAGAACTGCAGCTTTCTCAAGAGTGCGATCTTTGTGCTCATGAATCTAGGTTGCAACCCTTTCGTGAAGGCAATTCTTGAACTGCTCGAGAAGTATGAGTCTTGTTCCCTTGCGAACTCACATGGCTTTCTTTTTTTACATTTACAGAACTGATGTCTGTATGCCTCTGTGACCAACTTACAAGCCCGAAGGACAGTAACTTCAACAGTACCACAGTCCGATCTCCAGTCAAGAGACAAAGCAGTGCACACCCTCTAATTTAAAACCTGTGTGTTTATTCAACTTTCAAATTGATTCCACCAATCTTATAACCCCTCAAGGTGGATGTCAGTGAAAAAAACTTTACCACAAAAGTTTATTTTGAACACTCAAATATCTGGGTATAGCAGAGCTTCAGAGTATGTGACTGGAGCGACCACCATACTCATGGGAAACAATATCCCAGACAAGCCCCCGTTTTGTTATGTTCCCGAGCAAGAAAACCAAATAATGTCACTCAAACAGAAGGGGGAAACTAACAAAAAGTCACTGACAACAACCGAAACGAAACAGGTGTTTTAGGAGGGGTTCAAAAAGACACCCACCATGAGCACCCACTAAATTTGCCCAAGAGGCAAAACAAAAGAAAAACCCACACCAAAATTAAAGACAGGAAGCAAACCCAAAAATTTGGCGCAAAACAAATTCAGATACAGGATTGTTTGTCTAGAACTCAAAATGGGGAGTGCCAGCTAAAGGTGTCAAACCTCTGCATCTATCAATGAAACTGACGCAGTGGGCCAGCCACTCTCAAATTGCACCTTGGCCAGCACAGGTGAAACACCTTTCCCACTAACGAGACGGCAACCAGCACAGGTGTAACACATACTATCGATGCAACACTAATCGCGTGTGCCCTACGGGCTAACGAGCTAAAGTCCAACCTCTAAACATAAATGGAAAAAGCAAAGCCTGTAACACTAACGATTTCAGATAACGTTATTGCTGGTTATATAGGTAGCTATCTTTTGATAAAGTGAGGTAGGCCATCTAACATTAGCTAGTGTTAGGATTTATGTTTATGCACTATAGGCTGTTAGCATATTGGTTGAAGAGGAATATTGTTTTGTTACACACACACACACAATACAGAGGTGTGTGTGTGTAGGTGTGTAAGGACTGACCACCACAGGCCATAAAAGCTGTGGACAGTCTGGAGAGGTGAGGGGTGCATCTCTCTAGACCAACCAGGAGTTTAGAATACTGGACAATACCATATTAGGAACTGTTTCAGTGTAGAATCGACAGACACAAGACGGATCTAATCTACCCAACAATCAGATGTGGAGAAGGAAAATGCCAAGGGGCTTGGACAAGTTCGGGGGCCCACAAAGGAGGAGCAAGAGTATTAATATTAACCATGCTAAAACTCTACTATGATAGGCCAACTGGACAAGTTGAGAATAAAATTGTCATAGTATAAAACTACTATTTGAGTACATTCCACAGTTCTCTGATCTACCCTGCGCGGAGATACAGTTAACCCGTATATACGAAAATTGCATTTACCATTTATCGTTTGAGTTTAATTAAAATACTTAAAATATATTCGGTGACTATGAATCACATTTTGTCCTGATGCCAGATTTGAACTGACGCATATCTCTTTCACTAGAAAAGCAGGCTAGATAACATTTTAGCTAGCTAATTAGCTATGTCATTAGAACTTAGGTCATAGCTCATACAAGTTTATTGTGTATTGTCTAGATGCTGCTGGTTTTGTAACGTTATCGTTTGATAATGCTAGTGAGGCAGGCTACCTAATGTTAGCATAGCTAGCTAGCTAACTACATAATCAGCCTGCTAACTACTTCATTACAATGTATCTAGGTCATCATAGCTCATACAAGTTTGTGTATTTTCTAGATACTGTTGGTTATGTAACGTTATCATTTGATAATGCTAGCTAACATTTGCTAAAGCGCTTATACAAGTGTATTGTCTAGGGCAAAAAAAAGATAATAGATGCCGCTATGGTCATAGCTAACTCACTCACGTCTGAATCTGACTAATATAGTGAACTAGGAGCAAAGAAACGTATAGGCGGCGTCATCGGTCTGAATCTAATCCAATCTGGAGCTAGTCAGGCTACATCTGTCAAGCATAGAATAGAATTCGCTTGACCCGAGTTACTGCCCTGATGACACAGAAGGCTTCATCAACAACTGTAATGGGTGTTATATGAATATATATAAAATTAAAAGTAAAAAAGACATACAAAAATATTTTTTTTCAAATGTGGTCTTTTCTTTAGAACAAAATGCAATTTAGTACTTGGCTGTCTATTGTATCACCCTGTCACAGGCCCTCCTGATCAACACCACCTCATAAGATGAGGAAATATATTGTTTATGAGGATTGCCTGCTGCAGTTGTTCGAGATATGTTCAGCCGAACATGCAACAGAGAAGACCAGCAAGGGGACCGATGAGGGGCCAGGGGCTGATCTATACTGCCATACTTATCAATGGGGTGCTGGCAAAGACCTTACCTCCAGCCTCACCTCTTTCTCACTCACCAATGGTCGTCGATTAGGTAGGTTTAGTCTGACCACTTCAAGCTTCAACATAGGATAGGTGATATCTGACAAACATGCACTAACTGCCATTGGTAATAGAACAGTGACTGTGTGTGCATGTGTTCACAGAAACATGTATGGAGTCAGCACATGGAGACTTGCAAGATGATGTGAAGTCCAGTCGGACAGATGGGCTTGATACTGATGTCTTTAAATGGAGAGAGACCTGTCACTTAGCATAAAAAAAAATGTACTCAACTTTTACTTGTATTGTATCAGTCATTATCGGGAGGGAGTAACCCTGTGTATTCTGCAAAAGGATCTAGGAACTCCTTTTGTATACAGGATATCACATAGGAAGGTATGACCACTGACATGTTTGCCAAGGTTGCCTCATTTCCATCAGACAATTATGAATAGGCACAGTATCTGTATCGGCTGGGAATGACAATAAAAGGTGCACATTGTTATATTAGTAGAACACTGCTTCTATGGTAATTATGTAAAGGCTTGTTTATTCTACATTGACCTGTTACATTTGAAAGTTATCAAAACACTTTGTTTAGAATAACTACATAAATTCAGCAATTGCATTCTCCTCAAATTACTCTGTAGGCTACTGACCTATTTAAAGCTTGCTCTGGCATCTCACCATACATGTATCTGCCTGTAGTTATTGAACTCAACATGCATGAGGTTTGTTTGTTGATTGAGTGGGGTGAAACAGCTGCAGGCAAGGTTCTGACAGATGGGTGTGTCTTGATGGTGGCAAGGACACACCCAAGAAACACCCACATCAAAGTTTTGCTTCTGGCATGGCCACCAGGATTTCTTGAGCAACCCAAAAAACAAGGCCAAATCAGCCGCTGCAGTTCCCCTTGAAATATAACCTGCCCTATACAATAGCACAACAATAATACTTTCAACAAACCTGATTGGTGTAAACTTTTTAAAGAAATGGTGGTATAAATAATACATAAAAAAATAATTTAAAAAAAGTATGTCAAATTATCCTTTTATTTTTTCATAGGTGGTTGCAATCCTGTGAAAAACAGTTGTGCTGCACTAGAGTGCTAGAAAAAAAATCGATATGCCCAAAGTGTTGCATTTATTTGCAGGAGGACTCATAATTAAAAATAAATCCCCGATCGCGCTGCCAACATAATATCCTGCTGCTATGAGAACGGTACTCAATGCAGCTGCTGTATAGGAGACGGGGGTGTCATGTGCACGTCCTTGGGAAAGAACAAATGTGCTACATCAAACCGATGACAGTGCGAATAATAATAGGGTTTATACAGTATACGACATTAGTATATCAGCCAACAATGTTCCATGAAACGATGCCTACCATTGACTACACACTATACTTGACTCTTAAAATGATAGTTTATCATTAAGTCTCGATTCATCGTCGGACTCTATTTTGTTCATTCTATTCAGCATGCTGTTCTTGTTCTATTATGTTACATTCAATTTCCATTATTAGAAAAGCGATACCCCTTGATAAGTTATAGTTTGAGCCATTTTCTCAAGACAACTGCTGATGGCTTGCTATGATTACCCAGCACTGAAATGACTGCAGTTATGCATACAGCATGGTGTCTACATTCTGTCCACAGTCAAAGGCTATCAAAAGGTTAGTAATAACAAACAATACCAGGATATGATAGCAGCTATTTTATTAAGGGTTTGTTTACATTCAATGAAGGAATTCTGACTGAAAATGATTGCATGAGAAGAATATCTTAAACTGAAAATGGTTAACAATCAGTTTTACACCACTAAAAGACCCTTTAAAACATTGAGTCATCTGAATATGAAAAACCTTCCGATCTACATATATTAACACATATATAGCACCGAAGTGAAACATTTGAAATCTTAGTCATATTTAAACAAGTATTAAATATTAAAATATATTCACAATTCAAGCCTAATGATCTTTTTAGTGCAATACTATTTCATATGATAAACTCAATAAAACAATAATGTTTCATTATATAATTTGATTTCTGTGCTACAACTGGTAAATAGATCTAATGGAACGCATCTCTTGCATGGCTGAATGAAAACAAAATGTTTTACTTTGTGTCTCTCCAACGTTCTTAGGGAGGAAAAGCTAAAGAGAAAATGAGCCTCCACTCTTCAACATTGGAACATTTTGACATCCATAGAAAGTTAGCCCGTGCCAGTATGTTTGTGTTATCATGCCAAACATAAAAATGTTTGCTGTGAGGCTTGACTGTTGGGCTTGACAATGTGCAATGGCGTGGGCAAGAGCACAAACAGATCAAGACCAGGGAAGACATGGCTTAGTTACACGCTTAGGAAAAAAGGTGCTATCTAGAACCTACAAGGGTTCTTTGGCTGTCCCCATACGAGAAACCTTTCAAGAAGCCCTTTTCGGTTCTACATGGAACCCAAAAGGTTTCTTCTATGGAGACACCCGAAGAACCCTTTTTTCGAAGAGTGTATTGCATGAATTGATACAGCATTGGAAAGTATAGCTTTGGGAAACACTCGATCCCAGACCCTGAGAAAAATAATTACCTGAATTGCCTGAAGAAATGTAAAATAACCAGGTCAATATGTGGTTACCATCTAACCTAAAAATTATAATTGCATTTGGCCTTTACTGAGTAAGTACTTAGATTAAGGTTAATTTCAGTAGCTGCGCACCCCCCCCCCCCAAGAGTTGTTTATTTGTGTTCATATTGCCCCTTTACTTGAAAATCTCTGAGAACACCCTAACTAATAAACACGGTCAAAAAATAAGTCATTTGAAACAAGCAAAACAGGAGTCCTAGCACCACTTCAATTGTTTTACACTCAACAATGCTCAAGGCTAAGCTGTAGTGGCTATATAAACAAGAAATATCTGGTTCCATCAACTATTTTCTTCATTTACATTTTTATGAGGTGAGGTACCCCTTTACAATAGCAGATATATTTGATTCTATATTCATGAATACCATCTTCATGACTTAATTACTATTTAACTACAGTACCGAGTATCTTCATGGTTACGGAAAAGGGAGAAAACAGTGTAAAAAGAAGCGTAATGGCTGAATTGGACAGCTCTCGAAAAGAATAATCCTCTCTGATTTGGGAAGAGTACTGACCCACCATGCATTCGGAATCTGCAGGTATAGTGAATAATAGCTAATAACCATGCTTGGTCTCCATGTGAAACACTACGGTCCACAATACACTGCCCTGAGTGTCTGTTTGCACAGAGCACCTTAAGGGGATTTGTATCAAACTAATCCAAGCAGTAAGGATTCTCACTGTCTAATCTCACAATATATCAATGACATTAAAACCAAGCACATTTTTACAATATATTTTTTGAATTCTACAGAAAGTCTACAAAATTTGTACAATTTGTCTAGAAAGCAGCAATAACATTAAACAGTGTTTAAATGTAGGAATGGAAACTACAGAATTTAGATTCAGAATGGCACAAGTGAAAATTAAACATCATATTTGGAAAAACCGTTGGGAGAGTGTGTGTTCAGTTTCCAGTTCCACTGTAGAGGTCAACAGTACTGGAACTCAGGTTCCTGCTCTGCCTTAGCCTCCTGTCACCTGCTGGACTCTGTAGAGAGAAAGAGGAGGGGGAGAGAGAGAGACAGAGAGAGAGAAAATGAAAGAAATACAAAAAAAAAAAAAAAAAAAATACAAGGTCATGCTTTATCGCTAAACTTGATTCTGAAGAGAGAGAATAGTGGGGGTGATTTTAGAACAGGTATCGTGGTCCTGGGTGAACTAAGGTGAACTATCCAGCAGGCAGCTGATAAGTTGCTACAAGGCCATAATGCAAACTAAGCAAGAAGTATGAATAACGGAATATATCCACTAGGAGACGTGTTACCTGAAAGGAGTCGTCGTCATCACTGCTCTTGTTCAAATAGTTCAGAGAGGCAGCTCGTTTCATACTGCAAAGGAAAAACAAAGCCTTTTCATTGGAGTGGGTCTTAAGCCAATTTATATGAAATGTTTTATGCTTTGGCGAGTGTGTGCGTGCGTGAGGCCACTGAAGGGTACTGGACCAAGCATGAATAGAGGGGTGTCAAATGAATGTCACAACATTTTAATTTGTTTACACATTTATCAGGTGCATTTCATTTCTTTTTTTTATTATGATTCAGTAACACCGTTACTGAATATCTGCTCAGAATAGCATAGCTTCATGTGAGATTAATCATGAATATAACAGTACATTTAAGATTATTTTCGTGCTATTTATTCCTCAACTGAATCTTATACAGAAGTGTTGGGTTGGTGGTCCTAATTATGAGGAAGACAATAGCTGGGGGAAAAAACAGCAGCATTATCCTTAACCAAAAATGCAGGGTCAGACTTGATGCTGTAGTTGCAGAAACACAATTTTAAGATAGTGAAGATTAGAGTGGAAAGGGGATACACTTTTTTTTTTTTTTTTTTTTAGGTACTTGCTTAAAATAATGTCCAATGTGTGAATATTGTAATCTAAATATATATACTTTTTAGGCCAGGGTATTTTGACACTATTGAGACAGCATGGAAATCAGATAGGGAAACATTGTACTGAAATGAATCACATTTTGGCATTTAAAGCCCCTTCAGCCTCCAAAGCACCGTATTTCCTGAGTCACTGTTATGCAAATATATATTTTTAAACCTTTCCCATATGCGGTCATCCCCCTCTTCAAAGGGGGGGGACACTCTTGACCCAAACTGCTCCAGACCTATATCTATCCTACCCTGCCTTTCTAAGGTCTTCGAAAGCCAAGTCAACAAACAGATTACCGACCATTTCGAATCCCACCGCACCTTCTCCGCTATGCAATCTGGTTTCAGAGCTGGTCATGGCTGCACCTCAGCCACGCTCATGGTCCTAAACGATATCTTAACCTCCATCGATAAGAAACAATACTGTGCAGCCGTATTCATTGACCTGGCCAAGGCTTTCGACTGTCAATCACCACATCCTCATCGGCAGACTCGATAGCCTTGGTTTCTCAAATGATTGCCTCGCCTGGTTCACCAACTACTTCTCTGATAGAGGTCAGTGTGTCAAATCGGAGGGCCTGTTGTCCGGGCCTCTGGCAGTCTCTATGGGGTGCCGCAGGGTTCAATTCTTGGGGCAACTCTCTTCTCTGTATACATCAATGATGACGCTCTTGCTGCTGGTGAGTCTCTGATCCACCTCTACGCAGACGACACCATTCTGTATACTTCTGGCCCTTTTTTGGACACTGTTAACAACCCTCCAGACGAGCTTCAATGCCATACAACTCTCCTTCAGTGGCCTCCAACTGCTCTTAAAATACAAGTAAAACAAAATGCATGCTATTCAACCGATCGCTGCCTGCACCAGCCCGCCCGTCCAGCATCACTACTCTGGACGGTTCTGACTTCGAGTATGTGGACAACTACAAATATCTAGGTGTCTGGTTAGACTGTAAACTCTCCTTCCAGACTCACATCATACATCTCCAATCCAAAGTTAAATCTAGAATTGGCTTCCTATTTCGCAACAAAGCATCCTTCACTCATGCTGCCAAACATACCTTTGTAAAACTGACCATCCTACCGATCCTCGACTTCGGCGATGTCATTTACAAAATAGCCTCCAATACCCTACTCAATAAATTGGATGCAGTCTATCACAGTGCCATCTGTTTTGTCACCAAAGCCCCATATACTACCCACCACTGCGACCTGTACGCTCTCGTTGGCTGGCCCTCGCCTCATACTCGTCGCCAAACCCACTGGCTCCAGGTCATCTACAAGACCCTGCTAGGTAAAGTCCCCCCTTATCTCAGCTCGCTGGTCACCATAGCAGCACCCACCTGTCGCACGCGCTCCAGCAGGTATATCTCTCTGGTCACCCCCAAAACCAATTCCTCCTTTGGAGTCATTGCTGCCAATGACTGGAACGAACTACAAAAGTCTCTGAAACTGTAAACACTTATCTCCCTCACTAGCTTTAAGCACCAGCTGTCAGAGCAACTGACAGATTACTGCACCTGTACATAGCCCATCTATAATTTAGCCCAAACAACTACCTCTTCCCCTACTGTATTTATTTATTTTGCTCCTTTCCACCCCATTATTTCTACTTTGCACATTCCACTGCAAATCTACCATTCCAGTGTTTTACTTGCTATATTGTATTTACTTTGCCACCATGGCCTTTTTTTGCCTTTACCCCCCTTATCTCATCTGCTCACATTGTATATAGACTTATTTTTCTACTTTATTATTGACTGTATGTTTGTTTTACTCCATGTGTAACTCTGCGTTGTTGTATGTGTCGAACTGCTTTGCTTTATCTTGGCCAGGTCGCAATTGTAAATTAGAACTTGTTCTCAACTTGCCTACCTGGTTAAATAAAGGTGTAATAAAAAAAATTAAGATATTTAAGTAATTTCACAATTTGTCTTAATAGCCTTATGAACATAGAAGATGCACCCAAGTTGCTATCTGTGCTATAGTGGTTCAGAAGGCCATAAAATAAATGGATATTGGTAACAGTCCAGAATATCCATACCGGTCATCCCTGATTGAATGTCTAAAACCAGATAGAAAGTATTGTAGTCAGGTCCAAAATTATTGGCACCCTGATAAAGATCAGCAAAATATTTATATAATAATACAAATACTGAGCAATATATATTTTTGTTTTACAGTTATAGTATTTTATACTAATACAATTGCTCAGAGAAAGAGAGATTTTGTTTAACAAGTAATAAATACAAAATCGATAAAAGACAGGGGTCAAATATATTGGCACACACAGCCTTTTTCTAAAATGTTTTATGAGATTGGCGAACACAATGGGAGGGATCTTAGACCATTTCTCCATACAGAATCTGTCCAGAACCTTGATATCCTTTGTCTGCACTTATGGACTGCCCTCTTCAAGCAGGTGAGAGAAACATTGGGATATACAAATGCGGGGATTGAACCCTGGTCTCAAGCGGGGAGATTTGTACATGTGACTTATGCTGGGAGTGTTACCACTCAACCATGGCTCTGACCTATAATGTCCATAATCACTTCACTATAGTGGCTTGGGAGTGTGAACACAACTAAAAGTACGCAAATAATTAGTAGGAAACCACTTCATCATAATGACGTCAAATTTACTTTAGACATGGCTGTGTTGCCACATTAGCGAGCAACTATAGTCATAAAAACCTAGCAATTCTAACAATAGCTTACAAAAATACAGCAGTTTTTATTCAATTTTTGACAGACAAAACCTTGACTTCAGAGTTACTTTAGATGTAGTATAATGTTGGCTAACTATTTGCTTACTTGAGAAATCTAATTGTATTTCCAGCCACTGTCAGTCAACCAATGTCAACTTTCAGTTGCTGATTGGTTGTTGGAAATAAAAAAAATTCCATGACAACATTTTGTAAAGAAGACGAACTAAGGGGCTTTATTTTCATGTGGCGCAAGTGTCCAACGTACGTTAGTTGGCTATTTCGGCATGTAAAAACAGGCGATCTGTCACTAACCACCCCTGTGCCTAACCCAACCTGGTCTCTGAGCATCTCGTATTATTCATTATCTAAATTTACACACTGCAAAAACTGAGCTTGGATATGAGGCTTCCACTATTATTTATTGTTCCTGCAGTGAGGGTTCAACCAACGATGTATACAAACCCTGGATTACTGATGCTATGTCTTGGCCAATGAAAGGCTTTGAAGCCGCTTTTGACCTTAAGGGCCCCAGGAACAGTGGAAGCAAAATAACCCCATAACATCAAAGCCCCCCACCACATTTTACAGTAGGTATTTGTATTTATTATGGATCCCCATTAGCTGGTGCCAAGGCAGCAGCTACTCTTCCTGGGGTCGAGCAAAATTAAAGCAGTTCATACAATTTTAAACATAATACATTCACAGATTTCACAACACACTGTGTGGACACAGGCCCCTACTCCACCATTACTACATATCTACAGTACTAAATCCATGTGTATGTATAGTATATTCAAATAATAGAAGAAAACAATATATATATATATATATATTTATTTTTTTGTAAAACAGTTTTTGCCATGGTGCAGAGAGAAATATATGCAGTTATATAATGCTATTTCTACACATTCTTTTATGAGGCTTAGAGAAAATGTTGTAGTTTTAAAGCAAATTTTCTGCAATTCTACACATTTTGCCATGAGGCTGAGAGAACATTTTGCGGTTTCCAATCTAATTTCCCGCAATTCTTCACATTTATCAAAAATAAATAAATTGGGGGGGGGGTTGGCGGCCCCCTGGAGGTTGGGGGCTCCAGGGCACGTGCCCTGCCTGTCTGTTCTGTAATCTGGCGCTGCCTACAATCACTCAGTGAATGTTGGGTCAGGGTTTCTGTGTATGCATGCATGGCTGTAAGTCGCTTTGGATAAAAGCGTCTGCTAAATGGAATATATTATTATTATTATTATATTATTAGTGCGCATGTTATCGTGTGTATGTATACATGTGTCTGTGCCTACGGTTTGTGTTGCTTCACAGTCCCCTCTGTTCCATAAGGTGTATTTTTATCTTTTAAAAAAAATCTAATTTGACTGCTTACATCATTTACTTGATGTGGAATAGAGTTCCATGTAGTCATGGCTCTATGTAGTACTGTGCGCCTCCCATAGTCTGTTCTGGACTTGGGGACTATGAAGAGACCTCTGGTGGCATGTTTTGTGGGGTATGCTTTGGTGTCCGAGCTGTGCGCCAGCAGTTCAAACAGACAGCTTGGTGCATTCAACATGTCAATACCTCTCATAAAAACAGATTGACATGCATATTATTAATATTAGCTCTCTGTGTACATCCAAGGGCCAGCCGTGCTGCCCTGTTCTGAGCCAATTGCAACTTTCCTAAGTCCTTTTCTGTTGCACCTGACCACACACCTTTACAGTAGTCCAGGGGCAACAAAACCAGGTCCTATAGGACCTGCCTGGTTGATAGTGCTGTTAAGGCAGAGCAGCGCCTTATTGATATACTCCTCTTAGCTACTGTTGTATCAATATGTTTTGACCATGACAGTTTACAATCCAGGGTTACGCCAAGCGGTTTAGTCACCTCAACTTGCTCAATTTCCACATTATTTATTACAAGACTTAGCTGAGGTTTAGTCAATTATTTGTCCCAAACAACAATGCTTTTACTAACTTATTCCTTGCCACCCACCTCTCTGAAACTAACTGCATTTTTTTGTAAAGTGTTAAAGCCAGTGGCATGTCATTAGTAAAGATTGAAAAAAGTAAAATTGGCCTAGACAGCTGCCCTGGGGAATTCCTGATTCTACCTGGATTATGTTGGAAAAACTTCCATTAAAGAACACCCTCTGTGTTCTGTTAGACAAATAACTCTTTATCCACAATATAGCAGGGGGTATAAAAGCCATAACACATAAGACTATGATCAATAATGTCAAAAGCCACACTGAAGTCTAACAAAACAGCCCCCACAATCAATTTCTCTAAGCCAATCATCAGTCATTTGTGTAACTGCTGTGCTTGTTGAATGTTCTTCCCATATACACATGCTGAAAGTTTGTAGTCAATTTGATTACTGTAAAATAGCATTGTATCTGGTCAAACAATTCTTTCCAAAAGTTTACTACGGGTTGGTAACAGGCTGATTGGTCAGCTATTTCAGCCAGTAAAGGGGGGCTTTACTATTCTTGGGTAGCGGAATGACCTGTGCTTCCCTCCAAGCCTGGGAGCACACACACATTCTAGTAGGCTTAGACTGAAGATATGGCAAATAGGAGTGGCAATATCATCCACTATTATCCTCAGTCATTTTCCATCCAAGTTGTCAGACCCCAGTGGCTTTTCATTGTTGTTAGACACCAATCATTTCCTCACCTTTTCAAAACTCACTTTACAGAATGCAAAATTACAATGCTCGTCTTTCATAATTTGGTCAGGTATACTTGGATGTGTAGTGTCAGCGTTTGTTGCGGACACCACATCCGTTTTCCGATGCCAAACTCACCACCGGTGTGTGTGTGTGGCCAAAGAGCTCTATTTCATGTCGTCGGTCCATAGCACCGGTTTCAATCCAGGTGCCAATGCTGTTTCGCAAACTCCAAGAACTGCTATTGTCAGATGGGTCTTGGGTCCTTCGAAAAGCAAGTGGCCACGCATCTTATGTGAGAGCACACAGGCCAAATCCTACAGCCAAATCGCACTCGAACACTGTTATACTAGCAGCTGCCAGAGGCGCAACACTGGGGTCTGAAGTTATTATGTAATCTTCAAAGCATTTTATTCTCTGATCCTTGCCACTTTATTATGGGCATTTAGAGCCATTTGAATGAAGAAGTATTACATATTGTACCTTTTAAGGCAGCAAAATGTTAGAATTGTGCATGGGGTGTGAGGACTCAATAGGCACTGTGTGTTTGGGCATGTTTCTCTTACTGGGGGTTGCGTGGGTCGGGGGGACCGTTCCCCTGTAGTTTCTTCACCAGCATCTCGCTGCTTCGCCGTAAGACGTCCCGGAGCCTCCCCATCGATCCTGCTCTCCTCAGGCTCCCACTGCCATCCTGAAACAACACCAGGGTCAGACAGTCCTGGAAACTCAGTCTCCCAATCCATTCCTGATAGACCCCGGGGGGTGTGCACATTATTTTCCAGTCCAGCCCAAACATACCAGATTGCTTTGACAAATTGTGTCCAAAAAGCATCAGCAATAAATCTCGGCTGCCATCCTGAAACTTCCTTTCACAATACTCACTTAGGTTTTTTTTTTGTGCTGGCCTCGAACAAAAGCCTGCAGACCTAAGGGCTCTCCAGGGGCGCATCAACAATCTAGTAAAGTGGCTTACTCATACTCACCTTGTCTCCTTTCCTTCATCTGCTATGATGGGTTAGGGTTAGTACTGAAAGACTAAAATGAAGTCCACAAATTTGTATCCACCCTATGGTTTTATACTGTTCAGTATTTTTCAGACCAGTACAAAAGAAGGCGGCAGACGAGAAGCTACCAAACCTAACCCTGCCCTCGCTAAGGCATAGTCAAGGGCATTATTTCAAAATCAGTACTTCTCCAGTAGGGGGCAGGAGAGGAATTTACAGTGTGTCGAAGATAATACATTTCAAACAAAAATGTATGAATAGGATGAAGCCGTAGAAATGCTCTTTGCTTTGAGAAACTAGTCTTTCATGCCCTACCACAACTGAAGCAAACCTTCAGTACTTAGACACTAAGTGCACACTTCAGGTAGAAGGGGGTGAAATGTAATTGGATTAAATCTGCAGCGTACTACATTTTAGTATGGCAGTGAAGCCTTCATGCACCAGAGCTTCCGGGTTGTGAAACTAGGTCAATGGACTCCAGAGGGGCGAGATAAAGAGAGTGAGTGAGAGAGACCATATTGGATGTGGGGTTCCCCGTCAGGTCGGTTTACACAAGCATCCAGCCAAAGAAAAGCCCAAATGAAAGTCTTTATTTTCAGTCAATGTCAAACAAAGTTAAGAGACGCATTCATCACAATGCAACAAAGGGAGGGTGTACGTAGGCCTACACAATGCCAGGACAGGAGTATTAGTAATGGAGAGCATTCTACAGACAGACCAATGAAATAAAGTGGGACGTAGCTACATTGCTCCACTACATAGGCCTACCAGCCAGTGTGTTTCAGAATTGGCTAGCTCCACTATTACCGTTTATTATTATATTTATATATATATATTTTTAAATCGGTTAGCAACATTGGAGCCGTCTCTTTACACCGAGATACCAAAACGCCAGTTACACGGAATTGCATTTTCATACGGTATCAAGTGTAATTACCTTTAACTACACATGAACTAACTGAAGTAACAGTCTCATAGTACAGCATGTGTTTAGGTTTAGCACATGCACTTTAACACATCTGTAGATGTACTATGATGTACTAGTATATACCTGCACTGCTTGTGATACAGTTATTATATAATAGTTAAAGTGCTTATAGAGTAACTACATGGCATACAGGCAACTTCAATTTGGTGGTGTTGGCTAATGCTGAAACGACTGGCTAGCTAGGTTAGTTACTAGTACTACACTTATTCAGCCTAAAATACATCATATGAAGATAGTTTCCCTCATTCTAAACTAAAGTGACTGAAACATGGAAAATATAAAATAAAAACATGGGAAAGTTAGGGGACAACAAGGAGTACATTTCAAGCTACAGCGCGGTTTGAAAAATCTTTACATTCAGGTAACATAATTGTTCAACGATGCCTCACAATGCTCACACCTAACTTAAATCCCCAATCTAAAGCCGATCTTTAAGCTGCTGTAAGCATAGCAATGTTGCCATCAGGAGAGTTCATAAAATCTGATGTCAATTTATAACATATGTCTTATGAGCAGCCGGCTAGGTCACATGTCACCGTGTTCAAGGTAACTAGGTTGTTGGCTGACAAGATAGCTCACCTTGGTCGTTTCATGTGCGCGCCATGGCTGTTCATAGGTGTTATAAACTAACATAAGCTGTTACGACTGCCTTGCGTCATAGCAGGGTAAAGTAGGCTTTTAAGACGAGACGATAACAAGAGGGAAAGCTGTGCGAGGAACAACAAGAGGACCATTAGGCTAAAACCAAATAAGTGAACTCACGAAATGCCACTCAGAAGCTTACAAAGTCAAATACAACAACTTGGTGCAGCAGTGTACATTAAATGTGTGTGTTTCTGTGTCTCTGGTGTTTGTGTCCCTTTTCAATGGCTACTTGAAAATATGAAACAAGTTCTCTAGCTTGGAGCATAATTAGAGAGAACATTTTTTTCCCAAGCTATGGCCTTGGAGAAAGCAATTTGCACAATGCCATTCAATTCAAAAGACACTGATTCTACAGTTAGTAAGCTGTTCCTCTTTAAAACGTCAATACCATAGTCAGGAACCGGCACCATCATTACTAAACATATGGCTATATAATAATAATAATAATAATAATAATAAAGCAATTGCTTAGAGGTAAAATGCAAAGATAAATACTATCCTATATAAGAAAATATTTAAAAGTAAACAAAATAACAGGAGACAGATACAGTAATCTCAATAAAACATAAGTAATCGGTGTGTAAACTCAAAAGGTGCTTTTAAGTGGCGACGTGACTTGGAATCATAATAGCGTCACTATATATTTTTTTATTGTCTTACATTGGCTCCTATATAACATAACGGTACGCATAAATATTTTACAAGGGTCATGGTCACACTTAAAACAAGTTGCAAGTTAACAAAATTTGTGAAAAAAGGCACCAAGGTAGATCAATCCTGGTCAAATGTCAGGACAAAAAGCGGGCAGCAGCGAAACAAAAACCACTACTCTAGCTGGTTGCTCGTCAGTGGCCAATAAGGTCACAGCGATAACAAAACGAGATAACAATTCTGACTGGTCTCATTTGGTAGTGGACCAATAATTGATGCCGTTATAACTGCGCGACTGTGCTTGGTGGAAATATCGAGATCAATTGAAAAACAACCATATTTGCATACAAGAAGAACAGAAAAGAGAAAATCAAACAACCACAGCTTTCTTTGATGGTTAAGTTTCCAGTGTTCAATTGGACTCTGGTGCCACTGTCCACCGTCTCTTATTGGTTAGAATATCATACATACTAGACAAGTGATGACACGGCAAGAGGAAGGGAGAGACGGGGGATAGAGGAAGAGAAAGGCTGGAAGATGTGACGCAGAATGATGAGAGGAATGAGTGGGCATGAACGAGAGCGCAAGACGGCTAGAGAGAGGGATAAAGACAACGCAAGAGGAGGAGGGCAAGAGACCAGGGGAAGAGGGGCAGAGTGTGGACAATGCAAGAAGATAGAGAGAACATGCGTGGGAGTGAGAGACCCCGAAAGGATGGGAGGTAAAAGGGATCCTCAGTTTTGGGATAGAATTGGGAGTGGGGATGAAGGAGGAGTCCTCCATGAAAGATTAGAAGAGGCTTCACACAGAGGAAATGACAAGAGACATCCATTTTGATTCGATTGGCTTGATTGGTTGAGGAGAGTGAGGCGGAGGAAGGTCATCCTGCTGATTTAGGCCTAATGGAGGACAGAAAGAGAGAAGAGAACAAGAAAAGTGGAGAGCGAAAGAGACAGACAAGAGAAAGTGAGGAGAGAGAGAACCAGAACGGGGAGGAAGAGACATACAGCAGAAAAGAGAAAGATGAGACAAAAACACAGGTAGAAAAACACAAGGTTAACACACCCTTCAAGAGAGGAATACAGCAAGATTAAAAGATCAAAGCTTAGAACATTATTTTATGACCAATATTAATCAATCTGTATCAAATGACTGCACATTTGCATTTTGTCATAAAGAATTAAAATGTAGAAGACAATCATTTGTGGCCCTACACTGTGACAATTATATCACATTTGAAACGGTTTAGAGAAGAAAGCTTTTGTAGTATTCGCTATGCTGCACTGAACGCAGTCAGCTAATGACATCAGTGTGAACCGCAGTGGGACTCTAGGGGCACCTTAGCAGTCTGCTCACCCTGCAATGCAGCGTGCTCCTAACCATCTACAGTTAGGGACCGGGGCTGTGGAGAATCTGCTTTAAAACTGGTTAGAAACCATTATACACCGAGTACACCAAACATTAGGAACACCTTCCTAATGTTGAACTGCCTCAATTCATCTGGGCATGGACTCTACAAGGTGTCGAAAGCGTTCCGCAGGGGTGCTGGCCCACGTCGACTCTAATGCTTCCCACAAGCCTGAAACAGGAAAGGGCCTTCCCCAAACTGTTGCCACAAACACAACCGTCTAAAATGTCATTGTATTCTGTAGCGTTAAGATTTCCCTTCACTGGAACTAAGGGGCTTAGCCCAAACCATGAAAAACAGCCCCAGACCATTATTCCTCCTCCACCAAACTTTACAGTTGGCTCTATGCATTGGGGCAGGCAGAGTTCTCCTAGCAACCGCCAAACCAAGGTTAATCCGTCAGACTGCCAGTGTGATTTATGATGCCAGAGAACACGTTTCCACTGCTGGAGAGTCCAATGGTGGCGCCCTTTACACCACTCCAGCCGACGCATGATGAGCTGAGGCTTGTGTGCGGCTGCTCGGCCACGGAAATCCATTTCATGAAGCTCCCAACGAACAGTTCTGCGCTGACGTTGTTTCCGGAGGCAGTTTGGAACTCGTTAGTGAGTGATGCAACCGAGGACAGACGATTTTTTACGCACTTCAGCGGTCCTGTTCCGTGAGCTTGTGTGGCCTGCCCCTTCGCCGCTGAGTCGTTCCTGCTCCTAGATGTTTCCACTTGACAATAACAGCATACAGTTGAGCGGGGCAGCTCTAGCTGGGCAGAAATTTGATAAGTGACTTGTTGGAAAGGTGGCATCCTATGACGGTGCCACGTTGAAAGTCACGGAGCTCTTCAGTAAGGCCATTCGACTGCCAATGTTTTTCTATGGAGATTGCATTGCTGATTTTAAACAGCAAATGGGTGAAGCTGAAATAGCTGAATACAATAATTTGAAGGGGTGTACACATACTTTTGTATATATAGTGTATATTTCACAGTACATTTGCACTCTATGCCTTCCTAAATAATATATTAAGTCTTAGGTGTGCGTGTCTGTGCAGTGCACTCACCCCGTTCCAGTCCACGCTGCCGTCCTCCCCCGCTTCGGAGGCGCTCTCATATTTTACGCTGCTCAGACTCTCCCTGCTCCTCCTCCTGTCTCCGTCTCTCTGCAGCTCCACCACACCCTGAACAAAACACAAAAATCCGTTCAATTTTGCAATATCATTTCACCTTTTGATCTAACATTATTATTATTATTGAAAGTAATTGGTGCAACTGATTGGTAAAAATCCGTAAACCATGCAGTCACAAACACACAATCAAGCAAAATAGTCCATGAATATACAGATGCAAAACACTAATAACAAATATGCAACAATAGATCTTAAAGTCTCTGTGGATGTCTACCTTCAGTTCAAGCATTTCCATAACTGAATAGACACACGTTTGGATTTAAGCTTGAACGTGTGTGTGTGTGTGTGTTTTTATAAAATGTGAGAGAGGAGCTGACCTGTTTTCGGGACCTCAAGGCACACTCCTCCAGGGTCTCAGCGGCCTCTATCTTGCCTTGCCGGCGGTACAGAGCTCCCAGATTACGCAGGGTGGTGTTGACAGTGGGGCTGACGGACACACACACCAAGGTCACGTCAAAAACCACTGCAGTGACTAGAGATGCTAATCAGTGCCATTCCTTTGCTTCGGTAGTTCTAACAAGTCTTTAAGTGGACTTCTTACCTGTTCACCTTGCAATTTTTATACCAGCCGCCATAATCTCCATAGCCGTCTTTGCTCTGGTGATACAAGGATAGAGAAGGAGGGGGAGAGAGGAGCACAAAAATACATGTCACAAAAAGGGAAACCCCTCACATTTTCCAAAAAGTCCTTTCCGATTGACTCAGATATTTGACATCAAACACAGCGGGGAAAACATCCTGCTTAGAGAAAACAGATTTGAAATCTGTCCAGACCACCACTACTGACTGTTAGCAATGTGAACCTTCGGAAAGAGCTTTTTGTTGCTGCGGATTTCAGTTAGCAGGATGTTGCTGCCTCGATGTGTATAGTGTCATATCGCTGAGTCTACAAAAGATAAGCATTTCCCCCCCCTCGTTTTTGACATTTAGCAGACGCTCTTATCCAAAGCAACTTACAACAGTGAGCACGTACATTTGAAATGTTTCTTACTGGTCCCCCGTGGGAATCAAACTCACAACCCTGGTGTTTCAAGCGCCATGCTCTACCAACTGAGGAACACGGGACCAGACAGTATTGACAAGTAAACAAAATAGGCACTCCTTATAAAAATGGGCACCACTGCCACATGCCTGTGCTCTCGCACACACACACACACACACACACTTTACGTAGACTCACCTTGCACTCCTCCCGCTCCTCGGCATGCATCCAGATGGGCTTGTTCTCAGCTGCAGAGACAGAGGAGAAGGAGAAAAGTGTGCTGTATGCTGGCAAAAACATCCTCAACAAGTAACAGACAGGCATTTTAACAAAACGGTAGGATACAGACGTAGACACCTGCACCTTGCCGACATGTAGGCAACATCAGTTAAACATGGTTCCTTTCTTTTGTGAGACGAGATCCTATCGCAACCTCTCAATCTCAGTAATGGTTTGAGATTGTTTAAACGCTGTTTCAACCTGAGACCAGAGTTCTAATAATCCCTCAAATTCATCCACACCCCCTCACATAATCAATTGAGACCCATTTGTTAATTAACCGTGTATTATATATTGGCATAGTGAGAAACTCAAGAGAGACAAGGTCACAATTATGTCTCAAATTTATTGAGAATATGGAAAAGGAAATGGGGAAAACGTCAACCCATCATTTCACATGTTAAATCTTGAGAGAACTTTGATGAAAGGCATTTCATTTAATTATGGATCAAAAATAAATGAAGCATATTTAATGACATAAAAAAATATTATAAATCATTCAAAATAAAATCTAAAGAATATTGTCAACGTCAAAAACATTCAATACAAAATCAACATAACATGTGACTGAAAGACAACGGAAGCACAGTAAAGAAAAATACATGAGAAATTAAAAGGATGTGGTAGCTTACTTGAAATATCTTGACATGTTAAGCCTGAATAACACTAATCATAATGAAGAAAACATGACTATCAAAAAAAATAAGTTTGACAGTGTACAATAACCAACCTTTTCTTTACAGCGACATCATAAGTATTATGCTAGTCGTTACAAGAAAAGGTTGGCTGTAGTAAGTGGTCATGTATGTGATTCTATAACAGTGTTACGAAGGCATTGTGTCAAGACTACTTCAAGAAGGGATTTCCAAAGAAAGTTGGTGAAGTAAGAGACGTCATGACAGATGAACCCAAAAATACAATGAAACATAAGATGTGTCACCATCACAAAAATCATGAAAAATATATAAAAGTATGGAATTTTACACAAGACAAAAACAAGCAACACAAAACGAACAAAGTCTAGACTTAAATATCTTTGTTCACATTCTTTATATCGCAACTGGTAATAAATAATTAAAATGGTGGGCAATATAATAAGCATCACCTATGTAAACCAAGTTGGATTTTGTTCTTGTTTCAGAAATGTGCATATTTCACTCTGGGGGGGAAAAACCCCCATCAATGTTCCACTCACCTTCATTCTTGTGTATCATGTTGTGTTGTGTATCATGTTGTGTATCATGTGACTATCCTACAACGTGACATGGCATTTAGAGTGAAAGGTCAAGAAAACCTTACGGCACTTTGATCATCCATAACACCTCAAATGAAAAAGATCATTCATTGCGCATCAGAAACAGCTAGCAAATGCTAGAAAATAGGAAAAATGTTCACGTTCCCAATACACTCAATATGGGAAGAAGTTTTTTTTCCCCAAATACTTATTTCAACTTAGGAATTTATCAAAACAGAATCTGTTAGTTAGCCAGCTAGCCCTTCAAATATCCTAAATCTTTACGTCTAAAAAAAATAATATATAAAAATTAAAAAAAATCTACAAAACAATCCTTTCATATACTCTATACTCCTAGTAACCAGTTGCTTTCTTTATGATCTAGAAAGTAAAACATTATTTTGAATTATTTACTGAACAGCTCTTAAAAAAAAATCTAGCCTGCACTATTCTGTAAGTGGTTGAAGTCAAATGTCGACTATGTTCTCATTAGCAATGAACCCTTACACTTCAAGTCGACTTGTCAACTACGTTGTCATTAACTGGGGCGTCATAACCCGTCCTAACAATTGATGGCAAAACTTAACAAATCAGTTAGCCAGTACAAAATGCTACGTGTGAAATAACGTGTTCTACGATGTCAGATCCACAGACTTACTGTATGTCTGTGGTCAGTACAGTCCAGCGCTCTATTGTTCATTCGAGAAACGTAAGACTTTTGAATTCATGTGAAAGAAACCCTAGAACGTACTGTATCTTTGAGTAGATGAAGAACAGATTGAAAAAAAAAAGGTTTGCAAATAAGGAGGCAAAGTGACTACTACCCCCAAGTGTTTGTTGTGGCCCTTTCGAGTTTCGGACTAGTTTGCTCACCATCCACGGATCCAAATTCCTTCTCGTGAGCTTGGGTGAGAATCTCTTTGTAAAGGACTTCCGCCTCCTTGTACTTCCCCTGCTTCAAGAAACACGAAGCCTGGGAGACGAGAGAAAAGGTTCAGACATTTCACCTTTGAACTAAAAGTATGCACAACGCGAATCACCGAACCAGGTTTTATCTACACAAAGCAACAACCGTCACAGTTAATGAGACTTAAAAAGGAAACAAAGTTCATTCCCTGCACCATCTTGTTTAGTCATCCACCAATATAAATAAGAACATAACAGGATCAAAGAGCTACGGCAAGGATGAGCAACTTTGGTTCTCATAGGACAGGGTTGTCAAACTCATTCCACGGAAGGCCTAGTGTCTTTCTAAAACATTTTTATTAAGCCCTAGACAAGTAGGTGTGGGGAGTTAGTTCATCAATCAAGTGCAAGGGAGGAGCGAAATCCCCCCAGACACATACACAGACACTCTGTGGAATGAGTTTGACACCGGTGTTGCAGGGCCTTAGTGTCCGCAGGTTTTTGTTCTTAATTTGAAACCGCCGTCTGATTTAGACCTGGGAAACCAGGTGTCGGCACTTCTGTGCAATTAGTGTTAGATGAAAGAGAAAACCAGCAGACACAGAGTTGTTCACCCATGAGCAGCAGTAGTCAAGAACGGCAGTCAAGACAGGCAGCCCCCTCACCAGGTTGTTCTTGGTCTTGGCCACGTTGGGGTCGTCAGGGCCCAGCTTGCGCTCGTAGATCTCCAGGGCACGGCAGTAGTAGTACTCCACCTCTTCGTACTTGCCCTGATTCTGGCACAGCAGGGCCAGGTTGTTCAGCTGCTTGGCCACATCAGGATGGTCCTTGCCCAGCACCTATATGGGAGGCAAGAGGACAGAAGCATCAACCAACACGAGTTGAGGTGCAGCCAAATAATCATTGGAACACTTCTAAAGATGGCAACGCAACTCATTTTTTAAGATGTACTGTATAAAGTCTCAGTCAAAAGTGAACACCTACTCATTCCAGGGTTTTTCTTTATTTTTACTATTTTCTACATTGCCGAATAATAGTGAAGACATCAAAACTATGAAATAACATATGGAACTACGTAGTAACCCAAAAAGTGTTAAATCAAAATATATTTGAGATTCTTCAAAGTAGCCACCCTTTGCCTTTGACAGCTTTGCACACTCTTGGCATTCTCTCAACCAGCTTTGAGGTAGTCACCTGGAATTCATTTCAATTAACAGGTGTGCCTTGTTAATTTGTGGAATTTCTTTCCTTCTTAATGCGTTTGAGCCAATCAGTTGTGTTGTGACAAGGTAGGGGTGGTACACAGAAGTTAGCCCTAAGTCCATATTATGGCAAGAACAGCTCAAATAAGCAAAGAGAAACAGTCCATCATTACTTTAATACATGTAGGCCTGTCAATGCGGAAAATGTCTAGAACCTTGAAAGTTTCTTCAAGCGCAATCGCAAAAACCATCCAACGCTATGATGAAACATGAGGACTGCCATAGGAAAGGAAGACCCAGAGTTAACTCTGCTGCAGAGGATAAATACATTAGTTAAATTGTACCTCAGATTGCAGACCAAATAAATGCTTCACAGAATTCAAGTAACAGACACATCAACGATTTAAAATATATATATATATATATTTTTCACCTTTATTTAACAAGTTAGGCAACTGCGACCTAGGCAAGTTAAAGCACAGCAGTGCGACAAAAACACAGAGTTACACATGGGATAAACACAAGTAGAGTCAATAACACAATAGAAAAATCTATATACAGTGTGTGCAAATGGAGTAAGGAGGTAAGGCAATAAATAGGCCATAGTAGCGAAGTAATTACAATTTAGCAAATTAACACTGGAGTGATAGATGTGCAGATGATGTGCAAGAACAATTATTTTTAACAAAAACAATATGGGGATGAGTAGGTAGTTGGATGGGCTATTTAGAGATGGGCATGTACAGCTGCAGAGATAGTTTGTACAAGTTTCTAAAACTGTTTGAATGATGTCTGTGAGTATAACAGAACTCATATGGCAGGCGAAAACCTGAGAAAAAAATCCAACCAGGAAGTGGGAAATCTGAGGTTGGTTGATTTTCAACTCAGCTCCTATTGAAGATTAGTGGGATATTGGTAATGTTGCACTTCCTAAGGCTTCCACTAGATGTCAACAGTCCCTAGAACCTTGTCTGATGCTTCTACTGTGAAGTGGGGCCGAAGGAGAGGGGAATGAGTAAGGTCTGCCGTGAGCTGACCATGCGCGTTCACGAGAGGGAGCTCTGTTCCATTGCACTTCTGAAGACAATGGAATTCTCCGGTTGGAACATTATTAAAGATTTATGTTAAAAACATCCTAATGATTGATTCAATACATCGTTTGACATGTTTCAACTGACTGTTACGGAACTTTGACATACATCGTCTGCTTTTAGTGAACGCGCTTCGTGACTTTGGATTTGTTAACCAAACGCGCTAACAAAAGTAGCTATTTGGACATAAATGATGGATATTACCGAACACGAAAATTTCTTGTGGAAGTGGGAGTCCTGGAAGTGCATTCCAACGAAGATCAGCAAAGTGAAGATTTATAATGCCATTTATGACTTTTGTTGACTGCATAATATGGCGAATATATTTGTGTCTTGATTGGGCTCTGAGCGCCGACTCAGATTGCATGGTTCGCTTTTTCCGTAAAGCTTTTTTGAAGTTTGACACAGCGGTTGCATTAAGGAGAAGTGCATCAAATTCCATGCATAACAGTTGTATCTTTTAGCAATGTTTATTATGAGTATTTCTGTAAATTGATGTGGCTCTCTGCAAAATCAAAGGATGTTTTGGAACTTCTGAACGTAAGGCGCCAATGTAAACTGAGATTAATGGATATAAATATGAACTTTACCGAACAAAACATACATGTATTCTGTAACATGAAGTCCTATGAGTGTCATCTGATGAAGATCAAAGGTTAGTGATTCATTTTATCTATATTTCTGCTTTTTGTGAATCCTCTTTGGCTAGAAAAATGGCTGTGTTATTCTGTGAATAGGCACTCACCTAACATAATCGTTTGGTTTGCTTTCTTCGTAAAGCCTTTTTGAAATCAGACACTGGCTGGATTTACAACAAGTGTATCTTTAAAATGGTGTAAAATACATGTATGTTTGAGGAATTTTAATTATGAGATTTGTTGTTTTAATTTGGTGCCCTGCACTTCCACTGGCTGTTGTCATATAAATCCCGTTAACGGGATCTCAGCCGTAAGAAGTTATCACAGCGTCCAAAGGGCCAGAAGTATACAGAATTGTGTAATCTGCGTAGAGGTGGATCAACGAATCACCCGCAGCAAGAGTGACATCATTGATATATACAAAGAAGAGAGTCGGACCGAGAATTGAACCCTGTGGCACCCCATAGAGACTGCCAGACGTCCGGACAACAGGCCTTCCGATTTGAACACACTGAACTCTGAGAAGTACTTGGTGGACCAGCCAAGGTAGTCATTTGAGAAACCAAGGCTGTTGAGTCTGCCGATAAGAATGTGGTGATTGACAGAGTCGAAAGCCTTGGCCAGGTTGATGAAGACGGCTGCACAGTGCTGTCTTTTATCGATGGCGGAATGCACAGCGGAGAAGGTACGATGGGATTCGAAATGGTCGGTGATCTGTTTGTTAACTTGGCTTTAAAAGACTTTAGAAAGGCAGGGCAGGATGGATATAGGTCTGTAACAGTTTGGGTCTAGAGTGTCACCCCTTTGAAGAGGGGGATGGCCGCGCAGCTTCCCAATCTTCAGGAATCTCAGACGATACGAAATAGAGGTTGAACAGACTAGTTATAGCGGTTGCAACCACGGCGGCGGATAATTTTAGAGAGGGTCCAGATTATCTAGCCCAGCTGATTTGTACGGGTCCAGTTTTCGCAGCTCTTTCAGAACATCTGCTATCTGGATTTGGGTGAAGGAGAAGCTGGGGAGGCTTGGGCAAGTAGCTGCGGAGCTGTTGGCCGGGGTTGGTGTAGCCAGGAGGGAAGCATAGCCAGCCGTAGAGAAATGCTTATTGAAATTCTCGATTATCGTGGATTTATCGGTGGTGACAGTGTTTCCTAGCCTCAGTGCAGTGGGCAGCTGGGAGGAGGTGCTCTTATTCTCCATGGACTTTACAGTGTCCCAGAATTTTTGAGTTAGAGCTACAGGATGCACATTTCTGTTTGAAAAAGCTAGCCTTTGCTTTCCTAACTGACTGTGTGTATTGGTTCCTGACTCCCCTGAAAAGTTACATATCGCGGGGACAATTCGATGCTAGTGCAGTACACCACAGGATGTTTGTGCTGGTTGAGGGCAGTCAGGTCTGGAGTGAACCAAGGCTTTATCTGTTCTTAGTTCTACATTTGTTGAAAGGGGCATGCTTATTTAAGGTGGTGAGGAAATTACTTTTAAAGAACAACTAGGCATCTTCTACTGACAGGATGTCAATATCCTTCCAGGATATCCGGGCCAGGTTAATTAGAAAGGCCTGCTCACAGAAGTGTTTTAGGAAGCGTTTGACAGTGATGAGGGGTGGTCGTTTGACTGCGGACCCATAACGGATGGAGGATACGAGGCAGTGATCGCTGAGATCCTGATGGAAAACAGCAGAGGTGTATTTGGAGAGCAAGTTGGTCAGGATAATATCTATGAGGGTGCCCATGTTAACAGATTTAGGGTTGTACCTGGTGGGTTCCTTGATAATTTGTGTGAGATTGAAGGCATCTAGCTTAGATTGTAGGACGGCCGGGGTGTTAAGCATGTTCAGAGGAGACTGCGTGAATCAGGCCTTCATGATCGAATTGCTGAAAAGAAACTACTACTAAAGGACAACAATAAGAAGAGACTTGCTTGGGCCAAAAAACAAAAGCAATGGACATTAGACCGGTGGAAATCTGTCCTTTGGTCTGTTACGTCCAAATGTGAGATTTTTGGTTCCAACCTCCGTGTCTTTGTGAGATGCAGAGTAGGTGAACGGATGATCGGCGCATGTGTGGTTCTCACCGTGAAGCATGGAGGAGGTGTGATGATGTTTTGCTGGTGACATTGTCTGTGATTTATTTAGAATTCAAGGCACACTTAACCAGCATGGCTATCACAGCATTCTACAGTGATACGCCATCCCATCTGGTTTATGCTTAGTGGGACTATCATTTGTTTTTCAACCGGACTATGATCCTAAACACACCTCCAGGCTGTGTAAGGGTTATTTGACCAAGGAGAGTGATGAGTGCTGCATCAGATGACCTGACCTCCACAATCACCCGACCGCAACCCAATTGAGATGGTTTGGGATGAGTTGGACCGCAGAGTGAGGGAAAAGCAGCCAACAAGTGCTCAGCATGTGTGAGAATTCCTTCAAGGCTGTTGAAAAAGCAATCCTCATGAAGCTGGTTGAGAAACTGGCAAAGTTCTTGAAAGGTTCCAGATTGACTGACCTTCATGTCTTAAAGTAATGATGGACTGTTATTTCTCTTTGCTTATTTGAGCTGTTCTTGCCATAATATGGACTTGGTATTTTACCAAATACGGCTATATTCTGTTTACCACCCCTACTTTGTCACAACACAACTGATTGGCTCAAACGCATTAAGGAAAGATATCCCACAAATTAACAAGGCACACCTGTTAATTGAAATGCATTCCAGGTGACTACCTCATGAAGCTGGTTGAGAGAATGCCAAGAGTGTGCAAAGCTGTCATCAAGGCAAAGGGTGGCTACTTTGAACAATCTCAAATATATTTTGATTTGTTTAACACTTTTTTGGTTATTACATGATTCCTTATGTGTTATTTCATAGTATTGATGTCTTCACCATTCTACAATGTAGAAAATGGTACAAATAAAAACATCCTTGAATGTGTAGGTGTGTTGGAACTTTTGACTGGTACTGTATATATAAAACATTGATATTTTATGTCTGCCATGAAACCATTAGAAGTGTTATAACCTTGCCATCATCAAAGCTATAAAAAAAATGTATTGTCATGTAATATGACCTCAACGTCTCGCCATGTCATAAATCATAATACTGAGCTGGCGATGAACTTCGGTTATAAGCACCACCTGTGTAAAGTTACATTTCAATTCCAGATTGCGACATTTGCAATTGTTGAGTATATTAATTAGTAATATTTCTAATTGAATGTAGCGCAGTACAAATTAACTGACATTGTATAATTTTACCAAGTATGCATTGGATATGTACTGCGCTGGACCTACCTTCTCTCTGATCTCCAGAGCCCTCTTGCAAAGGGGCTCCGCTTCCTTGTACTTCCCCCTCTTGCCATACAACACTGCCAGATTGTTCAGTGTCGCAGCCACCTGAGAAACAGAGATGGATTAGTGAGCAGCTTTCATCATGTTATGCAGCTGCTCTGTGCCTGCAATGCGGTGAGTCAAACAAGGGAGCCTGTACAGTTTAAAATGCTCCCAAAAGTACAACTGCAAATATGTCGTCTTATAAACCTCTAACACCACTACATATTGACATTAATATAAATTGACAATAGTTGTACAATGTGATAACGGACATTTCAACTTTGGGAGCATTTACATTACAGTGAGCGAGCACCTTTTGGAATCCTATTATGCCCATGTACTATCCAGGAGCCTGTGACGTGGATGCGTACGAATGGATATTAACCAACTTCTCTAGGCCTAGATGTCTGCCCAAGTGCTGACAACCAGATTTGCCATTAGGAACGTGCTAAATAGTACATTCCTGTATTCTATTAATGGCCAACATGCTTGAGGCTTTTCCAGCCCTTGGAGCCGCTGACGGCAGTTTCAACCTGACCTTCTCCTTACGAATCCTAACATAAAAACACCGGCAGAAAAGTCCCCTTTGTCTAATGAAAAAAAAAAAAAAAAAAAGAGATTGCTCCATCTGGTAGACTAACTCACCGCAGGGTGGTCTTTCCCAAGGGTTTTCTCCCGGATAGACAGTGCATCATTGAGCAGGTGAGCCGCCTCCTTGTATTTGTTCTGGTCCCTGAAAAAAAGGAAAACAATATATCATAGTCTAAAAGAAAAAGACCCTGAATAAACTCGGTACAGAAGGGAGAAGCAGCGTGTAGATAAGTGGTATTGATGGTGAAAAAGTGTGGTTACAGTATAATGATAAAGCATAGCAGCACATACGTGTGATAACCGCTTTCCTGCTGGAGCCGTGTTAATATGGCGGCGACAACAAAAAGACCAACGTAAAACGCACACACACACCTGTAGACCAGGGCCAGGATGTTGAGCATGGTGGCCACGTCAGGGTGGTCGTGTCCGGATGTCTTCTCCAGGTCCTCCAGAGCCTGTTTGCAGAGGGGCACGGCCACCTCGTAGCGGCCCTGGGAGGCGTACTGGATCACCAGGTTGTGTAGGGTCCTCAGGCGGGCAGGGATCTCATAGCCACCCTGCTGGGCTGCGGCCACCGCTGCACTGTTATGCTGGTGTGGCACTGGAGGAGAGATGCGCTTTGGTCACAGGTAGAAGTTTTGGGCAGTTGCTGCAGAGTTTTACGTTCATATAATATGGATTTAAAATTCTATCTTTTGTATACAATCCATAGAATACATAAATATTTGAAGATTAGTAAAATGCCAGTTCTGTGCTGATAAAATTATCAGATGAGGGTCCTCAGCTCTATATTAGAGCTACTCAAGTTCAAATATGGGACCTTAAATATATATTTTTTAATATGACGCAACAGGTTGTTGTTTGACGTTATACACCAAAGCAATGAACATTCAACTAAAATAAATAAATCTATGCTAATCCGATACAGGATGATGACGCAGGATATGGTTGTAGGTAGACGGCTTACTTCCTTGACTGTTGTCCTCCTCATCATTGGGGAAGAGGTCGTCCAGTGTATCTTTAGGAGGCTCTCCATCTTTCTCCTCCTGGAAAAAAAAACTATTTGTCACTTATTTGGTTTAAGGAGTGGAATTCTAATTCTATACTCAGTGACAGTTACATTTGCCAGACCCACCCCACAGTTTCAAAGAGCTGGGCAGCACTTCTGACTAGAATTTTAAGTTACATTGTGCCTTTCAATTCGATGGAAATTCTTGTGGCCATCTGGGATTTAGAGTCAATGTTTGACAGACAGCATATGAATATCCATGCCGCAGGGTGCTCAAGGAGACTCATGTACCTCGTCACGGTTCCCTTCAGGCTGAACTAGAAATACCTCACCCCATCTTCCACATTCATAACCCTTGTCCTTGCATTCTCAAACATATACTACAATTAGAAATATGCAACAGCTGACATCATTTGAACGGTTCTAAATTCCAATGGACTACATTTGGTGCATATTAACAAGCGCTCGTCAAACTGTCTAAATATCAATGACTAAATGAATTGCCTTAGCAGCCAAACGATAGTCCACCATAAACTGTAATCAGTTCATAATGGTTGGTGCGTCATTGTAAATTAGAATTTGTTTTTAACCGACATGCCAAGTTAAATATAGGGCAAATTAAAATGAAAGTAAATGAGACCAATTCATTCACCTTGGCAGCCTGCATTGCTCAGAGGGAAGAACAAAGAAGATTACAAGTGGAGTGATATGGCTCTGATGACAGAATATGGAGCTTGTCAGTCAGGCCTGGGTAACTCCAGTCTTCGGGGGCCTGATTTGTGTCACACTTTTGCCCCAGCTAACACACCGGACTCCAATAATCAACTAATCATGATCTTCAGTTAAAAATGAAATTAGTGTAAAATCAGGTGTGTTTGCTAGGGATGGGGGTTAAAGTGTGACCAATCAGGCCTTCGAGGACTGGAATTGCCCAGGCGTTAACTAGGCTTTACAAAAGAGGTGCTCTCAGCTTTCATTTCATCTTGTAGGGAGAAATCCCTAGCCATCAATCCGCTCTAAAAATGATCTTGCACATTAATGGAGAGATCAAAATCCTGGTTGAGAATAGAGAATGTAGACTATAGGCAGAAGAAGAGAGGTCAAGTTTTATCGATAGGTCACAGTTGCAACCCGCCAGAAGGGGCTTCATCAGCTGAGGCTTATGCAAAGCCTGATTACTTGCATGATGATTACAGCTCTCGAGCTGGTTCAATGGTTTATGATCAGGGAGTGTGTGTGTATATATTACCTCGGAGAAGGAAATGTTCTCATCATCATAATTCATGAACTGAGCAGTGCGTTTGTGCTGGTGTGCAAGCAGTTGTGTTGTGCATTTAAGTGTGGGTGTGTGCGAGTGCATAACTCACAGAGGGTGAGACGTCCTCGTCGTACTTCTTGAGCTGGTTCATGAACTCCAGGTGCTTCTTCTCCTCCTCCAGCTGGGCCACACTCTGCTCGCTCTTCTGCAGCTTTTGCTGGGTGCCCGCCAGCTCGTCTCGCAGCCACTGGTTCTCTTGGCACAGCCGACGTACCTGGGCACGCAGCTTCTGCTTCTCCGACTCCACAGCGTTCAGGTGGGCAGACAGGGCCATCATCACCTGACAGAGAAAGGTGCATACATGCAGAGGGATCAATTACTTACGCATCATTGTATGCGATTCAGCCCGAGGACCATGCCTCAGGACTACCTGGCCCGACGACTCCTGGCTGGACCCGTCCCCAGTCCACCTGGTCGTGCTGCTGCTCCAGTTTCTACTGTTCTGCCTGCGGCAATGGAACCCTGACCTGTTGACAAGTTTTACTACCTTGTCCCAGACCTCCTCTCTTTCGCTCTCTCCAGAACCTGCCCTCTCAACCTCGGAATGCTTGGCTATAAAAAGCCAACTGACATTTACTCCTGAGGTGCTGACCTGTTGCCCCTCTCTACAACCACTGATTATTATTTGACCCAGCTGGTCATCTATGAATGTTTGAACATCTTGAAGAACGATCTGGCCTTAATGGCCATGTACTATCGCCACCCGGCACAGCCAGAAGAGGACTGGCCACGCCTCAGAGCCTAGTTCCTCTCTAGGTTTCTTCTTAGGTTCCTGGCTTTCGAGGGAGTTTTTCTTGCCACCGTACTACTACATCTGCATTGCTTGTTCTTTGGGGTGTTAGGCTGGGTTTCTGTATAAGCACTTTGTGACATCTTTAAACACATTTGATTGACTGAAATACGATTGATTGATAAAGGTAATAATTTGTGGCAGCTGTGGATTCCTGTGGCCAGAGACAGGCAGGCTACATAAGCCAGAGAAAGACTAGTCAGCTTCAAAACATGAAACTGACGCATGCAACATTATTTTCAGGTCATTTTACTTGATTTCATTTTTAGGCAAGTCAGATAAGAACAAGTTCTTATTTACAACGACGGCCTACCAAAAAGCAAAAGGCTTCCCGCGGGAACGGGGGCTGGGATTTCACATTTTAAAAATAATAATATAGGACAACACACACATCACGACAAGAGACACCACTACATAAAGAGACCTAAGACAACTCATGGGGATCCACCCCAAGAACGGATTGATTAACAGTGCTATAACCACCCCAAGACTCTCCCGTATGGCTTCCTCTCTCCATATCACCCGGGGACCGTCAACCCTTACCTGCGCCTCGCCCAGCCCCAGCTCGATCATCTCCACTGACTTGCGCAGCAGGCTGGACTTCTCGTGCACCAAGTTGGCCTCCTCGTCCTTCTTCAGGCAGCGGATGGTCTCCAGCAGGCTGTGCAAGATTGAGTTGTGCTCGCTCTTCAGTGCCTCCAGGCCCTGGATCACCAGCTTGGTGCTGGAGATGATCTCCTCCTGGGACAGCTTCTCCAGACGGTCCTCCCTGGGGTACACCATCATTGACATTGCCTGGTGGACCTAGGACTTAGAGGCTGGTGGAGGGAGAGAAGTGGAAGAAAAGGAAGGTGGAGGTTAGGTCACTCTTGGGGCAGTGGTAATTTAATGCAATGACCTCACTTTTGGGGATTTTCTTTGGACCCATCAGAATAAAATAGCAGACTTCACGAGATTCCAACATTGAGACTTCCACTGTCACTATCAGCAGAAAAAAAGGTTGTTCCGTTTACAATCCATGCTACATGTCTATAATTAAACTGGATAGAGATGTACGAGAAAATGGAAGCCTTGGGATAAAAAAAATGACAGGGTAGGAGTCCAATCTAGCCCACACTCTCCACAGTCCCTGCAAATCGACAAAGCCAGAGTAATAAAACACTTGGCTCCCTCTGCCTTCACAAGACAGTCACATGATTAGGCTTGGCGTGGGCATAGCAGCAGAAAATTAGGCTAACCCCCGAGTAGTTAGCCCTGAGTTCACCATCAAAGCGCTTGTAGATAAATATGAGTAATCTGTTGTAGCCGACTTAATGTGTATTTCCGTTGTGGAATAATTCCGCTCTAGTCACTCGTATTGGTATTCTTATTCCAAAACATAAAACAGGCCGATAATCTCTAACTCTGTGGTGATTTTGGCATTTAAATATCCCATTAAAAAGGTCTGTTCAGAGCCATGGAAACAGACTGACAGAAATAGAGCACCAAGAGCCAATCATAAAATGAGAACTAGTCCTGCAACTGTGCCTACGTATCATTTCACCTGGATGCACACTTGCACAAGTGCGCGCACACACACACAGCTTGCCAGAGTAGTACAGTACGCTACTAGCTTGTATGACATTCCTTTCATATTGAAAACACACACGACATTGAGCTCCAATCCATTCTTTTCAGCAAGCCTTCTAAAAAAAATAGGTTGACTATAGAGCCAAAACCTATAGATTCAGAAGAATACAGAATTGCTTTTATGGGATTCGGCTGAATGTAATCTGGAAACAAACTAAAAGGATATCTAGACTCTAGATGTGCTGTAGACTACACTGAACACAGGGTAAACAACTAGTGCAAATGGTAGCACATAGGCTGTCACCAATGTTGATTCTAGGCATGACGGATTACAGAGGTCCAATTTCAAAGAGTCATGGCGCTTTTACAGGAGCATGAGTCATACTTCATGAAAGCGGCTACGAAGTCCCAATTAGACTTCTCAAAGGACATCTGTAGGGAATTCCAAGTCAGATTAACCCCGAGGCACAGTCAACAGCGTCATTGCCCCAAAAAATTAAAAACATGATTCTTTGAGCAAGCATAGACAAAGGAAACACTATTTCAATACAATAACTCAGTCCATACGTTCAAAAGGTAATGAGATCTGGTATCAAAAACACTATAGATTTACGTTCATGGTAAAGCAAAATAGTACAGCAATAATGCCCCACATGTGAGCCTAGCATACAGCAGTGATCGTCTTCACAGGGTCAAGTACCGTTAAGCTACAGTTGGTTAAGATGTAGGCTAGTAGATAGTCATTTTTTCTAATTATTCATCACAGTATGTTAGTTAGCTGTGGGCAAAAAGGAAGCTTGAAATGAGCGCTCTTAATTATTTACACAATGTCCCAAGGAGCACACACAGAAGAAGCAGAAAAAGGCACAAAGCCTTTTCATGATGTTAGCTCACATGAATAAGGGATATTGGGTTCCCTCAACAGAAAACACTAGCCAGTGTTGTAGTCATTTTCAGCCAGTCAATTTAGGGAATTTAGGGAAATTTAATTTAGGGAAATTAATTGAAATTCAACAAACTAATTAACAATTGCTCATAATTCTTTACTATGGAGTTTTCAATTAATGAATTTAAATGAAGTTCCTTAATTGACATGGCACTGACCCCAATCCAGCTTCGAGTAAATATGACGATGGGCTCAAACTGATTTAAAATGGTGACCAGAGCACACTACCATTTAAAGGAGAAAGAAGCTGAAATATAAAATTGCCCGCCTTCTCGCTTCCTCTGCATAATAGACCACCACGAGTGACATAAATATTTCATGAGAACAGTGTGGGTAATACAGACGCTGCCTCCATCGCCACGCCCTGTCTCGTGGCATCCTGTCTCTTTGGTAGCATAAAGCCATTCCTCTCCAATCCCATCACGTCCAGATGGAATTATAGGGCCCATTGGAGAGCTATATTTTTGGTCTTGATGGCTATGGGAGTGCTTTATCACCTCCTGCCTCTGGTCTCTGCCGGTTACTAGTGGATAGGAGAGATTGCAGACTGATGTTTCGGATTTAGGGACACGTGGGAAGGAGGCACAAGGTGGCTTTGGTTGGGGAGATGTAGGGACAGCTGGAAACCTACTGGGGATGTTAATTAAAAAAAGAATACAACTTCAAAATACCTAAAATAGCTTGGTATACACAGTCATCATAAAATCAAAAAAGCCTTCTTTGCAAAGTGGTGAAATATTGATGTAGCCTACTGTTTACATTTTGATCTTCCATAAACATGAGTATAGCGAAACAGGAAGATACTGCTGCTTATGCTGATGGTGGATTGGCTACGCAACCATCTTTTGAAGAACCTGACTTTGTGCTCTTCACTTCTTCTACTGACATTTGCAAGTACAAATTTTACAGAAAGTAACTTTAAGATTGACAGCCTTACTTGAGTCTAGAGGTCGACCGATTATTATTTTTCAACGCCGATACCGATTGGAGGACCAAAAAAAGCCAATACCGATTAAATTGGACGATTTTTTAAATGTATTTGTAATAATGACAATTACAACAATACTGAATGAACACTTATTTTAACTTAATATAATACATCAATAAAATCTATTTAGTGTCAAATAAATAATGAAACATGTTCAATTTGGTTTAAATAATGCAAAAACAAAGTGTTGGAGAAGAAAGTAAAAGTGCAATATGTGCCATGTAAGAAAGCTAACGTTTAAGTTCCTTGCTCAGAACATGAGAACATGTGAAAGCTGGTGGTTCCTTTTAACATGAGTCTTCAATATTCCCAGGTAAGAAGTTTTAGGTTGTAGTTATTATAGGAATTATAGGACTATTTCTCTCTATACGATTTGTATTTCATATACCTTTGACTATTGGATGTTCTTATAGGCACTTAAGTATTGCCAGTGTAACAGTATAGCTTCCGTCCCGCTCCTCCCTGGGCTCAAACCAGGAACACAACGACAACAGCCACCCTCGAAGCAGCGTTACCCATGCAGAGCAAGGAAAACCACCACTCCAAGTCTCAGAGCGAGTGACGTTTGAAACGCTATTAGCGCGCACCCCGCTAACTAGCTAGCCATTTCACATCGGTTACACGAGCCTAATCTCAGGAGTTGACAGGCTTGAAGTCATAAACAGCAGAGCTGCTGGCAAAACGCACGAAAGTGCTGTTTGAATGAATGCTTACGAGCCTGCTGGTGCCTACCACCGCTCAGTCAGACTGCTCTATCAAATCATAGACTTAATTATAACATAATAACACACAGAAATACAAGCCTTGGGTCATTAATATGGTCGAATCCGGAAACTAGCATCTCGAAAACAAAACGTTAATACTTTCAGTGAAATACGGAACCATTACGTATTTTATCTAACGGGTGGCATCCATAAGTCTAAATATTCCTGTTACATTGCACAACCTTCAATGTTATGTCATAATTACGTAAAATTCTGGCAAATTAGTTCGCAATGAGCCAGGCGGCTCATACCGATTTCCGAAAATACCGATTTCTGATTGTTATCAAAACTTGAAAATCGGCCATTCCGATTAACTTCTCTAGGATAGGGGGCAGCATTTTCACGTTTGGATGAAAAGCATACCCAAATTAAACTGCCAGCTACTCATCCCCAGAAGATAAGATATGCATAGTGTTAGTAGATTTGGATAGAAAACACTCTGACGTTTCTAAAACTGTTTGAATCATGTCTGAGTATAACAGAACTTATTTAGCAGGCGAAACCCAGAGGACCACCCATTCAGATGTTTATTTTTTGAGGTCACTCTTTTCAATGGATTTTCATTGAGAATACAGATTTCTAATTGACCTTCTTGCAGTTCCTACCGCTTCCACTGGATGTCAACAAGCTTTAGAAATTGGTTGAGAGTTTTTCCTTTGTGTAATGAAGAAGTACGGCCATTTTGAATCAGGGTCACTTGTTGTGTCCTGTTTGTTAGGGGCGCATGACCAGAAGGCTGGCTACAGTTTGTTTTAATCCTGTATTGAACACAGATCATCCGCCTTCAATTTGATCGATTATTTACGTTAAGATACCTAAAGTTGTATTACAAAAGTAGTTTGAAATGTTTTGGCAAAGTTTACAGGTAACTTGAGATATTTTGTAGTCACGTTTCACAAGTTGGAACCGGTTTTTTTCTGGATCAAACGCGCCAAATAAATTGACATTTTGGATATATATCGACGGAATTAATCCAACAAAAGGACCATTTGTGATGTTTATGGGACATATTGGAGTGCCAACAACAGAAGGTAAGGCATGAATTATATTTTTATTTCTGCGTTTTGTCGCGCCTGCAGGGTTGAATTATACTTCTCTCTCTTTGTTTACTATGGTGCTAACTCAGATAATAGCATTGTTTGTTTTTGCCGTAAATCCTTTTTGAAATCAGATGTGTTGCCTGGATTCACAACAACTGTAGCTTTAACTTGGTGTCTTTCATGTGTGATTTCATGAAAGTTAGATTTTTATAGTAATTTACTTGAATTTGGCGCTCTGCATTTTTACTGGCTTTTGGCCAAGTGGGACGTTAGCGTCCCACATATCCCAGAGAGGTTAATCAGTCGACCTCTACTTGAGTCTTGAACAACTGCATCTGCAGCCTTCTAATGTATCCATTAACTCATTTAACAATCAATAACATAGCCTCTCACAAGTTGACTGCAAGGATCAAGATATACAAGACTGTGCAAAGTGCACATTCAATAACATAAGCTACCTAACAGTGGTGTTCGCTAAAATTACCACATGCTTACAGGCCTAGGTCACACATGCATGCCATTAAGTCTTGCTCTGGACTAGACATCATAGGCGTCGCTCAGCATTTCGTGTCTGGTTCCTCTCAGGGTTTCTTCCTGTGTTTATTCGTAAGACTACACTTTCCCATAACGTTTCCGCCCAACTGTGGCGGAATGGTTGATTTAATGCATGTGAACATAGGTAGGCCTATTTGTACACAATATAAAATGAAAATAATGCATTGATGCTCACAGAACTCTTCTTGCTTAGATACACTGAAGGCCTTTAGACTATAAACGGACACATGCGTGGACTTGAGATCCACGCATATAACGTCACATTTCTCAGAACTCTCTTTTCAAAATCAACACTTTACATTTTCCAACCAGTCTGACTATGGTGAGTCATAGCAATGAATCATTGATGCTGGTTCAAATGCCACGCTGCCTCTTTCACAGTGAGGCAGAAGGAAAGGGAAAGAGGGATACCTACCTAGTCAGATGTACCTAGTCAACTGAAATGTCTTCTGCATTTAACCCAACCCCTCTGAATTAGAGAGGTGCGGGGGGCTGCCTTAAAATAAATTAAAAATAATCGGCACTCGGGGAACAGTGGGCCTTGCTCAGGGACAGAACGACAGCTTTTTTACCTTGACAGCTTGGGGATTCGATCCAGCAACCTTTCATTTGCTGGCCCAACGCACCTACCTGCCACAGCGAGGAAAAAGGAGCGAATAACTAGCACAAGTAGAGATCTGAGATAATTGTCTCTCTTCAGTCTCTTGGTTGTGTCTTCTTGTTACTCATCTCCATTACTAGAATATCAATAGAAATCCCAACCCGTCTGGTTTGAGTGCAGTAATCAGATAGTGGTATTAATAGGATGCATTTTATGAAAAAACAAGCTTGAAATTTACAACACCTTTTCTCTCTCAAGTTAGCTACATGAGGAAATAGGCATAAGAACTCCAAATCAATATGGCCCTGAACATGTATTGATTCAACATGATGCCTAAATTCAGTCCTGAAGAACATGGTTCCCTATTTGTGCAAGGCTAGTACCTTTTTTATACATATAGGCTATTGCAGTAAATGGAGGTTTTATGATTTTACAGCATTTCTCTCCGATTCATTCATTTCCTCCTTCCTCTAATACAGGGGTGGGCAACTCCAGTCCCCGAGGGCCTGATTGGTGTCACACTTTTTCTCCATCCCTAGCAAACACAGCTGATTAATCAAATTGTATTCTATACTGAAGATCATGATAATGTGATTATTGGAATCGTGTGTTAGCTGGGGCAAAACTGACACCAATCAGGCCCTCGAGGACTGGAATTGCCCACCCCTGCTCCAATAGGTCAGACACACAAGAAATCTGACGGACGATAGGTGCTTAGCACAGTATGAGGCCGTTCCTTCTCTTGCTAGACCTGGTACTGTCGAACCTGCAGTTTCTATTTGTAGAATCGCAATGCTTGGCAGTGGCCGACTGAGCCAATCAGAGCTCAGGAATTTTGTGCTTGAAGGATTTTTTTGTTAAGTTTGATATGCACTAGCTCGTTAGCTAGCCAACTGAGAAAGGCAGTCACACACTTCACATGAAACTAAACGGGGTGGTAAGTGCAGCACAATGTACACAACACAAATGTATTTACTAAGCGAGCTATCTAGCAAGATGAGGAAATAATAAAATTCACTATCCATTACCCCATACTGCCAGTGCCAGTTCACTTGCTAGCTTAGCGGTTAGTATCACCACTTGCCAGTAGCACAGCATCGCTAGCTTCTCCACTGAATCTAGGAGGCTTACAGGCAGCGGCTTCATTCAAAAACGAATCCATTGTGATTTAATTATAAAATGTTGAGCTACGCTAGTTATGGCCATCTGGCTAGTATCAAGGGCTTACTACCAATACTAGTTAGCTAACATTAGCAATCTACAGCAGGCACAAACCAAACAAACTACTGCCACCTTGTGGTCTGGAGTATTTATGTTGACAAGAGACAATGAAAAGTATTTCCCCTGAGTGTTGCGAACCGTTCAACTGGAGATAAAAGCACAACCTTATTCATGCTTCAATTCCCTGCACTGGGAAAAATTGTTATGAGACATGGGTAATGACAGGAATACATAGGGAATGTTCTCTTCAAAGTGTAGTAGCTATTAAATGTTTCAGATATTGTCGGTTTCGTAGGCCTCTGTTTGTACATTTGTCTGACGAAGAGAGCAAGGGCCCAACATGATTTCAAAAGTCATAGTCCAAGAGTGCACATTTTACAGCATCACGAGGGTCAATTATAGGCCTATTACTGTTTGCCAGCCTGCCTCAAGGTTTCACCACCAGAGCATACATTTATTTAACAGAGCACGCTGAGAGGAATCTTCATTGCTAACTACTATGAAAATATTTACAGAGGAACAAAAGATTTCATACAGTACTGTATGTCTTCTGGGTGTGTGCATTTGAGCACCTGTCTGGTAAAACTGTAACTAGGGGACCAATTTCTTCCTTTTATCTCACTCTTTCAGATCCAGTGACATATTTGACTGCTGTTATGAGCTGTCTGCAGTCCTAAGGTCACTATTTCTTCACTGGCCTTGATTTAACTTCTACACTCCAGTAAATAAAAGGCAAAGTGGACTGGACTAGCATCTCTGCTCAAATCGTTTGATGCCTGTTATTAGGAAAAACCAGCATTGTTATTTGTAGCACTGGTGCTCACAACTTAAATTCTAGATACTTTTGGAAGCACGTTGTGCCCTAGAAACTAATAAGGAAATCTGTAAAAAAATAAATAAAAAAAAAGCTTGATAAGAATACCTGTCATTGAAATTAAAGTCATTTGTGGAATTTATTGAGATGCATTACATTGAGAAAAAAACCCCGGCAGGTTTGTGATGAGGACATGCAAGAGATCTGTCATTCAATGATGATCATTGATCTCCTGAAGGAGCTATCCCTTTTCCTTTCTGTGCCCCCAAAATGTGTGGATATACTGGTAAAGTTGCCAGGTTATTAGCCAACGAGGTAACATGACTGAAGTGTAAACAAATGGTTATCGACGTTGACGAGCGAGTAGTTTTAGAACAGCCCACGACATGGTTTATTAATGTAAAATGCGGTCCCGTCGATATACTGTAAGACCTAGTTGGGCTACAAGCAAGCCGTTTTCGCTGCAGTGATGGTGACACCATGACAAACGAATCTGCACTCCCTTGTTTTTCTAGGTCACTTAAACAGTACAGCAAACCGTTATCATTACAATAACTAACTGGGAGATTTTGTTTTCATAGTCACACAGCACTCCCAAAATAAAACTCCTGGTCCCATGAGAAGGGTGAAATTGCGGCCCCCTTCATACTTCTATTGGTCCATTTTTACGCTAGGACTCCAGTACACAGGCGCGAAGCGGGGACGCTCCAGAACAATAGGTGGCGGTAATGTTGAATGCCAATCACCATTAAACACCAAAGAAGAAGAGGTGTCCCGTGTGTGTCCCGTGTGGCTCAGTTGGTAGAGCATGGCGCTTGCAACGCCAGGGTTGCCAGGGTTGTGGGTTCATTCCCCACGGGGGGACCAGGATGAATATGTATGAACTTTCCAATTTGGAAGTCGCTCTGGATAAGAGCGTCTGCTAAATGACTTAAATGTAAATGTAAAGTTGGCTAGTTAACTAGGACACCGGTATATGCAAAACCGATGATTCCAACAAGTAAGTGTAGACATCACCATAGACAACTTTGGGCCATTTGGTAGGAGTGTATCCCCAGCTATGGGTAAACAAACAGTGACTTAAGAATACTGCAACAGCTTTACTGTTAGTCTTAGCATGTCAGCTAACAAATTAGTGGCAGTAATAAGTATCATGCAAATCTTGTTTTGAAAGCCAAGTACGTTAATAAAGACGAGGCTGCTGAAAACCTTTATTGAAACGACAAGTGTCAGCAGTCTGCTTAGGATGCCGCCAAACTGAAGTGAATTAAATGGAACAAGGAGAACTATATATTCTACTCGGGGGCGTGGTCACGTCAAACCACGCCTCGCCGTGTATCTAGACAATAGCATGAAGATAGCGGGGGCGTTCGTGCATCAATCAATGGGATGCACCCCTGCCCAGTCATGTGAGGGCCTAGAGAATTTATTTCAATTGACTGATTTCCTTAAATGAACTGTAACTCAGTGAAATGGTGCGTTTATTTTTTCCAGTATAAATAAAATAGGCCTTTACAAGGACTGTTATTATAGGCTACTTACTGTCTGTAGCTGTGTAACGTTAGTCAATAGAGCAAGAACAATCACACTGCCTCTGTGTTCTTTCTTATGCAAAGTGTTGAATTCTGTGAGCCAAGACAAAAAACAGATGTTCCTATATGCATGTGGTTACATACCTAAATTGGTTATTTCCTCGTAGGACAGCCAGGAACTATAGGAGCCTTCTCGATGTACATACACACAGCTGAGCCAGCAAGAAACCTATCCCAACAGAATTCGCAGATGAGCGCGGCGATATGGTTTGGGATAAATGCGTGGAATTTTTCACAACGACGCCATTTCATTGCGCACAACTGACAAACCCATTTGACGATACATTCTAACTAAATATCATAGTGACCGCAATGATAAATGGTGTTGCCAACGGAGCATATTTTCGTCAACCACTTAAGTGAGCTCGTTTTAAATCCAAAATGCCTTCCTTGGTTATTGATCTCCCAGCATCCACAGCGAAAGTTCCTAATGACGTCGTCATGTATTGGATATTTTTCGGGCGTGGCTGCACAGAGGCTGTGTGTGTATGGCACTGACTGACGGTATGAATAACAAATCCAAATGCATAATTTCCATAGATACATCATTGGTCATATAGATAAATAAATCCCCCATTTATTTTATAAATGTTAATGTACACTTGCCTTCAACTAGTCTACATAGCAAATACATAAAATGTG